>NC_134187.1:20204269-20461769 GCF_964188355.1 Buteo buteo | reverse complement strand
TTGTATGAAGTGAACTGAAGATCGCCAAATTCCTTAACTTGTGCTCTCAATCACTTACCATATGTGGCAGCTGGATATTAGCTAGACTATGAATTAAAGACTGGCTTAAATTGGCCAATTCATGAAGAAGAGACTCATTTTGCTGTTCAATTACTTTGTTCTCCTCTTCTATCGTCTTCAGGTTGCTCTCCATTGTGGTAATCTAAAATGGACAAATTTGTGTACAATGTAATATAAGGCAAGCTGTTATAAAGCATGTGCTTTTTGAAGGGAGAGAGAACAGAAATACCAGGGAAAGAAGAAAAAGGTCTATTCATTCATGCTTAAAAAGGTTTTGCTTGAGTCTGCAGTTCTTATCATGTGAAGGGTTTCTTATTCCTACCGCATGTTGTATGACTTTAACAGCTTTTCTTTTTAATATTGGTAATAACGAATGAACTTGGATTTGATTCCACTGCTGTAGAGCTTTTCTTCTTAAGTTGAAAAGCATTAAGAAGGACCTTAGTTCTGCAAGTTCATCCATGTGGTTAAACACTTCTACTGCTAGGAGCCTGCCTTAGGGGCATTCTGCAGTAAGCCATGCATTTCTTATATTTTCTGCTATATACATATATATATGTATTGTTAGCTAAGCATGCACAGCTCCTTGCTGCCAGTGTTTAGCTCTTTGTAAGTATAATTTGATTCCATGCAAATTCACAGGGCTGCTTTCGGAAGCTGAACAATTGCATGTTATTGCAATGTATGTACAAATCTGGGAAGTTTTCTAACACATGACTTGCAAAACCAAAGGAACTGAAGAAAATTTGCGCATAGCCAGGAGAGTGGGTGTCTGCGGCGTGACGACATGTACAGGTGAAGACAACTGAGAGTATACTCTGCCTGTGTTCCCAGGTGACCAGACACAAGTTACCTCTGACCTTGCAAGGTGCCCTGCTTGAGCTAAAAAGCATTGCTGAGAGGCAACTTACCCAAGCTTGTGCAGAGCACTGTGCTAATGAAGCTATAAGGATTTCAGATGAGCACTGGCTTATGTCCAACTTGTCAAGAGCACATGCAGAACTCACTTGTATCTGTCTACACTTTTCTCTATAGACCTGTCCTTACTTTTCACATTGGATGATAACCGTTAACATCTATTACAAAGTCTACAGTGTGCTTTTGTGTGTGTGTAGGTTAAAATATGTCTTGATGAGAGGGCAAAAAAAGATGCCAGAGAAGTGGAAAAAATGCCAAAGAACAGAAGGTTTTGAATTCTCAAAATGAGCTTTATCCGTTTCTTCACCAGCATAGACACTGAACTGTGGGAAGAATTGATGCAATTTAAATGCTGATGGGAAGGTTGGAGGTTTGTGTGGTAGTAGCAGGCTGAAGGAGAAAAGGTTCTTAAGTGAATATTAGCTTGACCATGGGTGAATAAATTTTAGGAAATTGTTGGCACAATCAGGTAGTTAGATGTCTCAAGTTTTATTCTGGACCTAAAATTTCAGTCTCCTTATGGAAATACAGCCCATTAGTGGATAGAAGTAACTGTGACAAGTGATGTGGCTACATAAAACGATCTTCAAGTATCTCTTGCTTTGACTACAGATGTTTATATAGCAGTTAATGCAAGCTGTCAGTATTGCAGGGGCTTGGTTTTGTCACAGTTAATCGATTCTGAGCTATTTCCACAACATGTTACAGTAGGCAAAATACTTTCTTCAGCTTTGAAACTGAAAACACAACCTCCTCTCTTGTTTTGCTTTCAGCTTGTTTATATCAGAGAGCTTGTTTATATCTGATGTATGCAAATGCAAAACATCTTTCATAGGTGCTTGTTAGAGTCTGTCATGCTCCAATATTTACCCTAAAAACTGATTTTTATATTACAGATCAAAGTGAAGAGTCTGATGTCAAAAAAGACCCCGTTCAGTATGGCATACTGCTGCTGCCTCACACTCGCTTAAGTAGGAGCTGACATTTTATAGATTTTTCTAGCTAGCTAAGCACTGCTACTTGAATAGATGTTTTTTCATGTGAGATGCTATCTGCAAATACAGTGGCAGCTGATCAGCATATCTCACAATTGCATTCAGTACACATCTGTAGTATCTTAAGATAACTGGCATACTCAATTATTGTATTCACTTGCTTAAAGGCTGAAATTTTCCTCCCCACATTTTACCCTAAAACTAATGAATGTTTACTTGTATCTAGTCTCAAAACAGGATAACCTGTTGCTTGTATGAGACACAGTTATTTGCAGATTTTTCTTTCCCCCTCTCTCCTTTACGTGTTTCTGCCCCTCTCATACTTTCGGACTTGCATGTTAAATTTGAACAAATTTACTAGAAGATCTTAGATTAAAAATACTTTCTTCAAAGTCTTAAGCAAAAAGGCAGGTGAGTAAAGGAGTCTTATGAATGCTCCAGCTAAGAAAAAGGCTGCAGCATGACTTTTCAGTTTATTAAATATAAAAGATTCTACACGGAAGGGATTGCTGGCACTTACAGTCATATGGGATGCAAATCCATATCAAACAAGACTGTTGCTACTTCTGGTGTTCACAGAACTTCCACTATTTTCTCATGGCGTACTCCCCGCCTGCAAAGTCTTAGTGAAATCTAGGTTGCACAATGATTTTCTAAAGGTTTATCAGCAAACATTTTGTAATGTTCAATATAATTTTACTGTTGCAAATAAAGGAGACTGTCAACTTTGATCCTCTTAATAGATTGATAATGACTACGATGTAACTCTCTACGTGTTGGAAATGTAAATTGCTTATCTTCAGAAGACTGTATGAATTCAAAACTGAGGCCTCTGAATTTTTGTGAAGTTTGACTCAGCTAGGATTTTCTACAGGCATCAGTAGCTAGTTGGGTTAGAACAGGTAAGTATTAGACCACACTACCCAGAGACTAGAATCTCTAGTGGAGGAAGTAAAGAATAGGTTAGACAAGCATCTGTCAGAATTAGTTTGGGAAGAGCTGGGAAGTAGGAAGGGAAGAAGACTGGTGGACAAAATAACATTTTAAGGTCTCTTGTAGCTATATTTTCTAGATTCCTATTAATTATTTTAATGACAGTATGTGTCATTGCCAGCCATTCTACCCCTTTTCTAAATCTCTGGCACCAAGGTGCAAAAAGCACCCTTTCAACTTGATGGTAAAATGATCAGCTGAGGTTTTTTTACCACGAACATGCAGCAGTCCCAGGTAGTGCATAATCTGATTTCTAACACACACAATGGCACTAGTCTGAGATATGAAAGTTGGAACTGAGAGCACTGAAGTATGGCTTCCGTACTCATTTCAGATCAAAACTTGATGTGAAATTCCTAGCTAAATCTTTGAAAGTCAATACATGTTTTATGCCTGTGATAGTGTTATAATGGCTTCATTTATTTTTTTTATTCATCCGGCCAAAAATAAAATTAAAAAAGCAGAAAGTTATTGACAACAGGAGCATTTACCTCATGTACACATAATGGCCAAACTGCTTCACATTTTTAAAAATCTCACCTAAATCAGTCTGTATGTGAACAGCACCTACAGCGTTGTATTAAGCAAAAGAAAACATAAGGCAGATTGGAAGCTGTCACATTCAAAACTTAGGACCAAATTCCTCCAACATAAATACATATAATTTTCCTGCCATTGGTTCTTCTTCTTGCTTTACATTCTTGCAGATTTTGTCCTCTTTACCCTACAGCTATATTTGGGCACATCAGAAACCTGTGTAAAACATAAGTCAAATCGTATAAAGGCTGAATAATGACAACAAAGCCCTAAATATAGGCAAAAAATAGAAGTGAGGTTTCAATATCAAATTGGTTAAGGTTTAGAAATCAAAGAAAAAACAAGCTGAAGAGGCAGATCCTGCCTTTTATTTATGAGTATACAAGAGGAGGAAGAGGACAATGGACATAGCACTCTTCTCCACAAGCAGCAAAGAAGTAGCAAGGAATGGTTTATTCTTTTTTCCATCAAGATCAATTGGGTGATTATGACCATGGGACTAAAGGCTGATAAATGGTGAGAACTATGGTAAATCTCACTGTTGGTGTCTGTGCTCAAATCACATGAAGAAAAAAGCACCAGAAGCTATCATCTTGGACACCTGAAAATGCCAGGGAAATAATTCAATTTATTTGTTTCCTTTGCTTTTTCCATCCAGTTTTAGGACTGTTGAATAATCAGGTTTTAAATAGTAGTCTAATGTTAGGTTTTCCTTTTTTTTTTTCCCCCCAACAGATTTATGTGGAACCTAAAAGGAATTAAGCTGGATCTGTGGAACCACTACTGCTGCCAACAGCTGCACTTAGTGTACCACATGATGAAGTGAAGTGTAACAGGTATTCACTTCCCTGTCTGAATTTCCTCTGTAAGACAGACCTGGCAAAAGCCATGCTGTTCATCTGGAATCCTTCACCTTGTAACTTATGTTAATGACCATGATGTCACACAATATTTTAACTGCTATTAGAAAGGCATAGCCTTATCAAGGGGAAATACAAAGCTGACCATGACAGGTCATGCTTTTGCCATTATTTTAAAGAATATATTTTGCTAAGCCTTTTTTTTTTTTTTTTTTTAATGCTGGTAACTGATGTGGAAATTGCATAATAGATACTGTTTTCTGATTTTATAAATGGCAAATCACGGACAGAAATCTTAGTATGTAAAAAACATAAAAAGCAACAATATATTTCCTATATTTCTTTTAATGAGTCACGTAGAAAAAGCAGCTGAATTTAGGGCTTCATAAAACTGTTACCTGAGTTCTGAGTTTAATCATATCAGCTTCCATCTGGGAGTTGGATTCATTTAGTTCTTTGATTTCTTCATCTAACTGTTTAATTTCTTCATCATTTTCTATACCTGGTGATATAAAAATAAAAGGGGTGTTAAAATGATTAAGCTTTAAATCAGAGTTCAGTGAATTAATTTTTTCCATATTTGAAAATAAATTTATTTCAAGTAAAAGTATTAAAGTAAAAAAGTAAAAGGAAGTGTTCTTCAAACTTTCTTTTGAAGTTAAAACAATGTATTTTTCCACTACTTCTAAAAATTGCAGTCATTTTTCAGTGAGAGTGTTGAAGTGCCTGAAGGATCAATAAGACACACCTTTTTCTATGTACCGATTTAACTTTGTATTATAAGAAATGCACCTGCAGCAACAAATTCTGCTCCACTGTCATATGTAAATTATTTGAAAGACTGTGTCCACTTAGATCTTCTGAAGAAAATATCTTAACATGCTAATCTCTTCATATTACAGCGTTGTCAAAATAATTTGTAACTAATTCAGAAGATTTTTTTTCCCAACACAGTGAAATTTTGTTGATGTACTGGGATATATCGTGATTCTGCTGTTGCTTTTAATATTTTCATGGCTCAGAAGGGTGTTATTAAATAATGATATATAGAATAATTTGCAAAATGGAAGTGATTTCTGAGTTTTTATGGCATAAACATTTAGAGAACAGAATTTTAAAGGTACCTGCATTTTTAAGGATTCCGACAGGAATAAACTGTAAAGGTTTTGTTTATTTATCCTTTTAATTAGTATAACAAAGCATAAAATAGTCCTGGGAAGAGACAGACCCGTTTTCTCTCAAGTCAAAGTCTGAACTCCTAAAGCTCGAGAAACTGGTGTTCCCACTCTCCTGTTCTTACTCGAGTGTGAATCTTGCATACCTTTTCCCACAGTGCCTAACTCTAATAGGAAAGATGCTGTGTTTTCCCCTAAGTACCCAAAATATCCATATACCACTGCTTAAGGCATTCTTCATGGGCATGGCAGATACAGTTCTCAGTACTTCCCGGGTTGTAAAGAAAATTACATCCACATCTTCCACTCCCTGGTTACTAGCTATTGAACAAAGACAGCCAATGCTTTCTCCAGCTGTGCTGGCAATGTGGGTTGAAATGCCTCCTGCACTGTGTTGAAATGCTTTGTGGCTCTCACAGTGAACATCAAGAGTTAAGAAGGCATGCACAGTCACAGACTAAGTGACTACATAAAGTTTTCCAAGAAAACTCAGGACATTGGCACCTCCCAGACAAACCTTTTCTGCATTACTTATTTTAACTGAAGCACCTACATTTTGCTTTTATTGCACTTCAACAATCAGGGTACTACCCTGACTTTCATCCAAGGTACTTTCATCATCTTCCCTGCAACTCAAGGTTCCCAGGAAGGACTGCAGATTATTGGAGATGAAATGGCACAAGGCCATCTACATGTGCCAGAGGTTACAGAGCCACAGCTCCAAATGAATTCAGGGGAACTCATGAGGACTTGACACTCTGGAAATCAAGCCTTTTTCTCTTCTGAATCCTGCAACAATATAAGACCAACTATCCACCTTTGATGAATGAGATGTGAACCAGAAAATTCTAATGGTATATTCTAGTTTGAAATGTTTTAGTGTTTTCGATTTATGTAGATATAACTCAGATCAGTCTGACCACTCTACTGCTGGCTCAGATTTCCACAGCATAGAACCCAGTTTCACTTCTACTGACACTGAATTCACTATTTATACAAAGATTTACACATGCAGGAAAAAAATCCAAGAGAGTAATGATAACTTTAGTTTACAAAGAAGTAATATTTTAAAAGGTAATGATTAAAAATTTACCATTACTGGCCCGCTGCTTTATTGTTAGCATTTGTTCACCAGACAGCTTTGCCTTCTTCATTGCTGAAGTAGCTCTGGGGCATCCTGATAAACTGTGAACAGTAAGAAGCCTGTTAATTTTGATAGGTCATTGAAAATAAATCTGTAATCCAAACCTGTAATAAAAACAGTATCAGAGACAAAGTTTATATTCACTGCCTAGCACTGAAAGAGTGTGTAGTCTGAAAAAAAAGGACTTACCAGTAGTGATTTCATGTTTTATTCTTTCTTCCAAATTCTTTTGTATAGATAGCTAATACAAAAGTCAGATATATCTTTTAAAACTATAAGCCAGGGAAGCTCTAAATTGCAATGCTCTTATTAAAAAGTTTTATTTTAAAAACAGTTATTGTGTAAATACTCCCCTTTGAATTTACACGTCCCTGCTCTGAACTCCCACCCTTTTTAATTCATATGTTCAAACATGGAACTGAATGCTGAGAGAAGGGGACGTGAGCTACCTCTCACATCCAAATGACTAACTCTTACAAACTGCTTTTCTTTGTGAATATCACCTACTGAGCTGGCTAAATTGCTCTTTTCTAAATTGTTTCTTAAAATGGCTGTAACTATGTGCTGGCTTTCTGTTGAAGCCCAAGAAAAGTAATTCCCATAAAAATGACCTTGCCTTGGTAAGGGATACATGTCTCTTACAATGTATATCTGTTACACTTATGGATGTAGACTCAGTTATCTTTTGTCTCCCATGTTGTCAAAATACTAAGCTTTTAATTACATTGTACAAACCAGTTTGATAGAAAATGCAGTCTTAGCAGGTTTTATTGTAAAAATACAATAATGATCAAACAGTGCTCACTATTTTATAAATAATTGTATACACCAAACTATCTCCTTTTTCAAAATCACATCTATAATGTAGTTGCACTATCACAGGTAAGAGAAAATACATACTCAATCTAATTTAACAACGGAAAAATATAGTCTTATTCTGAGCAAGCTTTAGCAGTGAAGGGAATTTGGAAACTTACTAAACAATTCCCTATTGCTTCAACATTTAACATTTCATAGCCATTGAAACTGAGTAACGTCACGTACTTCTCATTGCATACAGTCACATTTATATTTCCTCTTCAGATCCAAGGGAAGATTATTTTTTTTACAATTTTTAATTGTGCACATAAAATTCTAAGCTAATACTCAGATAATCTCTCTGTAATGTGGAACAAATTTCTGAGGAATGTGGTATCTTTGATTAAAAGCATTTATGTAAGTAAAGACCCAACTTCCTTACTAAATAAAGTCCTATAATATAAATACAGTGTTTAATTATTGAAAATGTTTCTCTGAAAAGCCTGGGCTACTATTATCAAGCGCAGCCATCCAAAAAAGGAAACTTTCCCCAGAAAAATGTCTAAAAAAAAATTTCCCTTCCTCAGCAAAAGAATCAGTGTTCAATATTTTATACAGCTCTGTTACTGAGGAAATGTATAATAAAACAATACTAGTAGTATCAAAAAATAGCACAATCTAGTAGCTTTTCACTGTAGCCTAGGTGGTAGGATGCCAGATTATTGTTCCAAGCTCTGCTATGGACTCACTGTGTGACCTTAAACAACTGTCCTCTTGAAATGTCAAAACAGAGCCTTGAGGAAGATGAAGGCGGAGAAGATTAGCCGTTTTGGGAAAAAATCGTTGGCACAGGGAAAAGAATAAAAGATAACAGTATATGCAAAGTTTCTGCATCATTTAATTGACTTCATTTTTGTATCCATCCCTTCAATTGACTTAATGAATTTCCTCGTATTTTGTCCTCACTCTTTTTCAGGAGTTGCCATCACTGGGCATTGTAACAACTGTTTACTCCCATCTTGGTCTGCAGCCTTTTCCTCTCTAAAAGTCTTGATTGATGACAACCTAGGGAATCCCTCAAAATAAAATTATCCCTCAAACGCCCATAAGTACAGCATACAGACCAACAAGAAACCTGGATGCTAGAACTGCACACCTGAAAGTGCGGAAGAGTAACGAAACAAAAAGATGCTCACAAGCATTAGAAATCTACTGTGAGATTCAGCATTCCTACATCCAAATTTTGGTGCCAAAACCCCAATCTTATTCCCAGGCCATGGTTATGTACACCTAGTTTTCAGGACTGCCTAAACCTGTAGACATCGTCTCAGCTTGTCTGAGAGGTTACCCCTCTACTAGTACGTTCAGTGTGCTCCAAATCACGCTCTCACCCTGAGGCACCAGGTACAATGATGTCCCATATTTGCACTACTAAGCTTTCCAACTCTACAAAACAGGGTGGCCATGTTCTAGCTGCCTAATAGCAACTGTTTCTGGCCCACGCTATCTCTATTGGAAAGATATCTGTTGCAAGGGTAGGCACTTGTATATCACTCATACCTCTGCTCCAGTTTTGGCATACTGGCACCAGATGTCCTCTGCCTAAACTGGAAGCAGAAAGATGGCACCCGGATGAGTCATAACTTAGTGAGGGGAAAGGCAAAGGGCTGCCTATTTTTGGGCCTATCTGTAGCCAGATTAATTTTGTTCTTACCCACTGGTGATCTAATACAATATGCACAGACAGAGGAGGGCTTTGACCAAAAGGGCTTTCCTTCCATGCAACTGCATTCTCAAATCGCAAGCTTCCTCTTTTTGCCTTCCTGACCCTTACACTCACGGCTTTAACATATGCATCATGTCCTGGTTTCAGCTGGGATAGAGTTAACTGTCTTCCTAGTAGCTGGTACAGTGCTATGTTTTGAGTTCAGTATGAGACGAATGTTGATATCACACTGATGTTTTCAGTTGTTGCTCAGTAGTGTTTAGACTATAGTCAAGGATTTTTCAGCTTCTCATGCCCAGCCAGGGCACAAGAAGTTGGCACAGGACACAACCAGGGCACCTGACCCAAACTGGCCAATGGTGTATTCCATACCGTGTGATGTCCCATCTAGTTTAGGAACTGGGAAGGGGGGGCGCAGAATTGCTGCTTGGGGACTGGCTGGGTGTCGGTCGGTGGGTGGTGAGCAATTGCCCTGCGCATCACTTGTACATTCCAATCCTTTTATTACTACTGTTGTCATTTTATTAGTATTATCATTATCATTATTAGTTTCTTCTTTTCTGTTCTATTAAACTGTTCTTATCTCAACCCATGGGTTTTACTTCTTTTTCCATCACTGGATGGGGGGCAGTGAGTGAGCAGCTGCGTGGTGCTTAGTTGCTCGCTGGGGTTAAACCACGACACACTATGACTACCTTTAGCTTGTTATGTGTCTGTCCTTAGAAAAGGCCATGAATGAACAGAAGGTCCTGTGGCTTTATGCAATTTAAGACAGCATCCAAAACTTCCAGAGGTACCAAATTCAACACAGGGGAAGATGCCAAAGCCATGCCATGCCATCAGCTTCCTCTGCAGGTCTTTACTGGCAAACCTGTCTCTCCATTAATTGTATATTGTATTGTAAGTGGATTAGCTCACTTTCCTGAGCCAGGCACTTACAATTTCAATGAAGCAGATACTAAGTTAGTAACCTAAATTAGAGGATTGAGTTCTACTACAGTTTATTTAACTTGGCTAAATTCTTCAGAAATGAGTAAGACAAAGATAGCAATATGTATCCTCTTTGCCCAGCTCTGTTCTTAATTAAGTTACCTAAAAATACTTTCAATAATTTAAAAAGTAAATTAGGACTTTTACGATAAGCTTCTACTCTGCAAGGAAATTCCACCTCTTCCCTTCTATCTTCTTGACTATATTTATCTCTCGTGAAGGTAACTGCTCCTTCTCTAAGTTGAGAACAACCAAAAGAGGGCAGGATATATGGGAAAGGAAGATGAATAACAGGGCAAAAGTCACCATCGCACTAGAAGTGGGCTGTTGCACAAAGGCTGAACCTCACGGAGGTGTAAAGTTAACCAAAAAGCTTGAATTGAGATCCCAGTGAGACTCGGAGTGGCTCAAGATTTCTAGAAGACTGGGGGGTAGAAGGAGACAGAAGACAAAAAGGGGTAGGTATGATTTTATTTGTCTCAAATATCTATGTTTTATTTGTCTTCCCATGACTGGCAAACAAAAGTGTACAAGTGCAATCCACTTCAGTGCTTTAGGAGTTAAGCAAAATATGCTTTAAACATCTCAAAAATCAAAAAAGACCAAGAGGAACATGCTAGCTAGTAGTTTTGGTAAGGATAACGCTTATCCTCACATCAAGTTTAAAGCCTCTACAGTTGATGCCTGTCATAGGTTTTCTGTAACAACTGGAATTAGTGTGTAATCCTGCTTTGGTTTGTTTTCTATAATTTAACAAACCTTACACTGACTTTTACATGAATATGGAATTCCGCAGCTTGTTCATTCCAGCAAAGAACTAGTAAAATTAATCACAGTTATCTCACTTGCTACTGCCATTATTCTCATACACATGAGAAATCATGCAAAAGAAAATATAAACACAGTTGGGTATTCTTTCCATAATAAAAAATGAGTAAGGCTTTCTAACAACATTGCTGGGGGTACTGCTGTAATAAATACAGTATAAACAGACTGAGCCATCATTTATCTCTGTCAGACTGTGGATGCCACAGGGATTGAAGCTACAGCACTTTTGTGGGGCTGTGAGAAGCACCAATACCCACCTCCTGCCTCCCTCTTAGTTCCTCTTAGATTCAGCAGGAGCTGTGAGCTGCTGCTGCCACAGAGACAAGGTATCAACAACCAGCTGATCATGAGCACCATGTCTCTTTGAGATGCAATGTGTCTCGGCTCTCGCTGAATTTATACTGTCAGGCTTAATCTCTAATTTGAGAAAGAAAAGTATGATCTGGAACATCATCCTTGAAAGTCAACCTCTGCCATAATTTACAAAATACTATGAAAAATTAGTTAAACTGTTAAAGTGATATAGAGTCAGATGCTGCAAACCTCTTGTAAGGCACGTGCTAAAATATGAGAAGGTCTCAATTTTTGCTGGTTGGCTGGAGACTTCTGACATTGTAACACATCATTTATATTGGAAACGTGCTTTTGTTGGGCATGGGTGCTAAACGGAGAGGTGCACAGCTGGGACCTATCATGCAGCTCTTCTTTGCAGGGCATGGCACTGTCCATGCAACAGATATTTATACACACTATACACCTGTAGGACTGACAGGTAGAAGGGGTGACAGGGTTTTATGCCATGCAAGTTCAGTCTGCGTTAATCAGGCTTGTTTTTACAGGAAGACTTTACAAATGGAGAAATGCAGAGGTAACGTGCTAGTAGCTGTATAAACTCCACAAAGTAAGGTGCATCCATATGCACGCCTACATCTTACCCTAACTGCCCTGAAGAGTAGCGAGTAATGGAAACCCAATCATCTAGAAGGTATGCAGAAAGACTATATGCACAAACTAGGATAAAGAGTATATGGTGATTGCATCTGCTAAGAGTTGAACACAATGTGAAGAATGAATTTTCTTTCTTGTTTAGGACTGCAGTTACATTACTGCAACCTATGCCTTGCCATATATTCAGTGGATTTAGAAAATAAGGCGAAATTGGTCTAAAATAAACGGAAAATTAGTGGGGCAAAAAGTTTGAAAGGGACATCTAGCTAGTGTTTAGTGAACATTTACCAAGACATTTAGTTTAAAAATAAATAAATGTGGGCTAAAATCCTGAACTGCTTCAAGAATGTAATTGCACTATCTTCAGAGATGCAAACAAGAGAGGCTGTCAAAGTGGAGGATCATTGATCAAGTGGAGCAATTGTCTGGGTGACTGATTTTACTTATCTGGGTTCCAGCTGTGCTGTGTTAAATACATTTTTTGCCTCAGCAGGCAGATGCAGTCTGGTCCCTCTTGAAGCTGAAGGAATTGTACTTGGCTTGTCAAGTGAAGAAAACATTTTCCAAACAGAGAAGTAGAGATGTGGGAAAGGAGGAGACAAAGGTCAAATAAAATGTAACTTTTATATTTGGTGTGTGAAGTGCTGAAGTTTACAAAGAAAGAACGAACAGGATGTAAAGAAACCAGTGCCTCAACCTGGAGTACCCAAAAAGCATCCTGAGGTCTAACTTTATAAATACTGTAAGATGTTTATAGATTCAGTACCACAGTGATCTTTCAAAAAGTTAAGAAAATGAAACACTTTTCTTGTTTATTAAAAATAACATTGTCCATAGACTGGAGGAAGGAACAAGTCACATTCAAGGGACCTCTTTTAACTAGAGATAGATCCAAAACAAGCCCCAGATGTAAATCCTTCTGAAATTCAGGGAAATACAGATCACAGTGAAAACTACTGTTTTATTTTGTTAATGGATGAAACCTTACTTTTATGACTAAGCCCCTGAGCTCTTTGGTAATGTTTGAAGTTCAAGTTAAGAGATCAAACTCAGTGATCAAAGTAGCCCTTTCCTTGGTTTAATATTAAATCCATGAACCACTCATTTTTTCCATGTTGAAGGGTATCAGCTTAGTGATTTCCTTATTCCCAAGAGTAAATTCTGCTACACACCTTAAAGGATGAAATACTCTATCCACAACTCCAGCAGAGATAAAAGGAACCCTCCCTAGCGCAGCACTCATTTTTATTTACATTCAAGGGTGATTGGCTTTTCCCCAGCTTCTTACTGAGCTGTGAAGTAAAGCGAGTCCAGGAGAGAGGTTTTGCAAACAAGCTAGTTTTGTTTTGCATGGAGATTGCTGCGACTCTCAGAGGAATCTCTTCTCCTCCCCACCAGCCACACAACCCTGACTGCCTTTGTGTGGTGTTGGAAAAAATTGTCTGTTCAGCTCAATTTCAGAATTCTTCACTGGAAAAGAATAATTCTGATTAATGTGGCCCTTTTTAGGTCTTGTTCCCTGGCTAAAGCTTTTTTTTTTTTTTTTTTGTGGTGCATTTACAACTCACACAGGAATGTTGGTGATGAAGAACTTTCACTTAAATTTTCAGTCTGG
Organism: Buteo buteo; assembly: GCF_964188355.1. Taxonomy (NCBI): domain Eukaryota; kingdom Metazoa; phylum Chordata; class Aves; order Accipitriformes; family Accipitridae; genus Buteo; species Buteo buteo. The sequence continues at coordinate 20,448,182 of NC_134187.1, read as the reverse complement.
AGGAAAATCTAAGTTAAAAAAGCTAAAAGCTTGACGTAATGCAGAAAGTGGCAGCTCCTAATCGAAGTTGCTTTCCAAAGATGCTGAGGAAAGTAGCTGAGATTTTATTCTGTTTAAACAAATCTTTGCATTTGTTCCAGAACGAAATAAACTTAAAACACTACCCAAGTGGCCATGAAAGAAATATAGCCATTATGACTAAAACAAAATGTAAACTTTTCAAAATTATTTTAATGATATCTGATCACTGTTTCAGAAAGACTTTCAGGAAAGAACTACTTTCTTATTTTAGAGGGGGAGGGTTAAAGTGGAATTAAAATCTGGTGAGTCAAGCACCAAATGGACGATGATATAGAGTGAATGGCCATGATACCCAGAAGACGAGAGGGTATTTGGTTTTTACTGGAGATTTAAACGGTAAAATAATGTTATAGCTCAATTTTGCCTATCCCTCATAACAAAAGAAGAAAACAAGCATCAGGTAAGAAAAACAAAAATAGAAATTATGTAGAGCTGTAAAAATGGCCAAGCTGAGACAAAAGGCTCTGAGAGCAGACTCAATTTGAAAGGAATCCCCCTGGGGCATAAATATACATCAGAAAAATGATTAATGTATCTTGAAATGCTGGAACTGTAAGAGCACTGCCAAAGTTGCCCTTCAGCTGGGCACACTAGTCCTGTGGCAAATTTAAATTGTATTTTTTTAATTAAAGTTGCTTAGTCAGCAAAGAAACTCTGTGGGTGGGCTTCTCACATGTGCTAATGAACTTTGACCTGCATCATCACTGAACAGGGAAAGCGGTTTGGCTCTTGCCCAGTGATGCAAAAACTGTTTAAAAATCTCTCATGTATTCCTTGGTGAGTGAGGAAGCACTGCAGCAAATTACAAGATTTTCAGGTGGCCCTAGCACTAATTTTTGGGGAAGGAGTGTGCATTTAATGGGGCACCGCTGAGTGCCCCAGGAGCTGGGCGCTGGCTACTGCCAAGTTTACCAGCCTCTCTCCGGTCCTCGGACTGCACACAACAGGACAGATGACCTGAAGACCAGTGGATTTACTGGTCAGTTGAATAGGGCATTTATTGTGAAGGAGAAAATGGGCTGAGACTTTCCTGTGCAGAAATAGGTGTATCTCTAGCTACATACCTCTTATTAGTGCTCTTGAGCAGCTCAAAATTTCAAGTGATCTATTGAGTGACCAGTTGCTGCTCACTTAGGCACTTAAAATGAAGCATAGTTTCTTTAGGCACTTGTATAGACAGCAGAGAAAAAAAGGTACTTCAAGAGGAAAATTCATCCCACCTCAAATCTAAAAAGCCATCCAGTCATCTCTGCTTTTTTATGGGCTATGCCTGCAGTGAGGACAGGCTTATAACCAGAGAGCTTCTGCTAAGTGCCTGAAATCAAGGAGATGTAACATTGCAAGCACCTGTACAAATTACTGTCTGCTATCATTTGTCAGGTCTGCTCAGCAAAATGATTTTTCTTGTTTATATTGTGCAGTCTGCTTTTTCTGATATGAATTTCATATTATTTTCTCCTTGACTTTCCCAAGGTAAGTAAACCTCTTAAGTCCTTTTAGATTAGCTCTCTGTTAGAAGCATTCCAATTTAATAGACTGTACATCTGATTAAAATGCTATTCCATCCTTCTTCCAGCTCATAATGAAAAGAGCTGGCAGAACTACCCACAGTCAAAGGGCGTAACTCTTTCAACAATTAGGCTCTGCATTTAGTCATTTCTGACTTTTGCCAAATTTTAAACTGATCTGACTGAAATCTTCCATGGTAGCTGTCTGGCCAGGCTCAGTTTTTTTCAAAAAGTCATAGGAAAAAATTTTCCATTTCTCAGAATATATTTGTATACCATTGTTTTGTCCATATACCTTGTTTTGTCCATACTGAGGGGAAAAAAAAAAAGCCCCAATAGTTCAGTGAATATCTCTAATTGTCTGTGAATTGGAGCAAGACTTAACATTTCACGGGGTATTGCTCTGAGTTTAGAGATGCATTCTGCTGTCCTCATGAAAACAAATGTAGATTTGGCAGAGTTATAAGCTTCTGACAGACTGTCATTTGGACTTGCTCGGTAGGTGTGAGTTAGTGTTTGGCTGCCAGACCCTCCACGTACATTGTGTGTATGACAATTGGGAGTACCTTCTCTGCCATCAGCCCTGTTCAGGGCTGCAGGGCCCGGAGTTGAAGGCTGCTTGCTGGAAGCAACACCAGTGAGACCGTCTGTCCTGTTCTGCCAGCGCTCAGGAGAAGATACCTGAGGGCCAGCTACCTCAAATGCTGAGGACTGAGAAGTGCAGAAGTAAGAAGAAAGATTGAACAGGAGCCACAGGGACAGAGAAGGGAAGAGGGCCGGCACAGATGCAGTAGGAGAGGAGGAGGATGGGAAGAGGAAGGTGTTGAAAAGCTATTTAGAAAGACCCTTTTCCCTCGAGCTTATAAGTCAACACAAAGTTCCTAAGTAAAAAAATCCTTTGTACTGCAGGACCCACCTCACAGATTTTAGTTTAATATTTTTCTTCTATACGTATATTATTATTACATTTAATTGCCATGTTTCTCTCTTTGCCTTCTTGGAAATGTCAGCACATTTGCATGTCTGTCATCCTGCAATAATGTCACCATGATGACTCTTTTCATTGCCAATTGTAATTACTGTTAAATGCAATGAGTTTGGTTAGTTCTTCTATACTCTTAACATTGTATGACTTTCTCCTGCCAAACTGCAATGTAAAGCTTGTAGGAAAAAAATAAGAGGTGGGAAACAGCAAAATAAATCAATGGAAGGGAGGCAACAGGCAGATTAAAAACAAACAAACAAACAAACACCCTAAAACAACTTTAAAAAACCTACCAGGGAAAAAGTGAAACAATGAGAATTAAGAGTGAAATAATTTTGACTCAAATGTGGCACTCTGTCAACTTACTGTAGCAACAAATAAATCAAAGGACAAGAGTTAACCTGACAAGAGACCTGGCTAGAAATAGATGCAATCAAATAATTTAATGAGTTGCATATTAAAAGCTTCTTACAAATCTGGAGTTTGACAGTATTCACGTTTCATAAATAGATAAATGGAAGAACAAGAAAAATTTCCTCTCTGCAAAGTTTTTACCATTTTCAACATTACCTTCAACATAGCATAGGAGCACCTTTCAAGAGTGCTTTTTAACCTTTGGTTCCCTACAGATATAATTGCGAGATATATTTGGACACAAATTCCTCACGAACATGGTATTTCGGAAGTCTAGAGCATCCTGAGAATTCATGGCAGTTTGGATTCTTTGTGTTTTAAAGGATGCTTGCTGTTGGCTTAACTGTGAGCTTCTGAGTCTGCTCAAAACCAAGAAAGAAGCATACCAGAGATGGAAAAGTGGACAAATACCTGTTGAGAACTACAAGGGCATTGCCAGAGCATGCAGAGATGCAGTTAGAAAAGCAAAAGCTCATCTCGAGTTGAAATTGGCCAGAGATGTCAAAAACTACAAAAATGGTTCTTCAGGTACGTAAACAAGAAGCAGAAACAGAAGGAAAATACTGGCCTGCTGTTAAACAGGAGAGGTGAATTAGTCACCAACAACACTGAAAAGGCAGAAGTTCTCAACACTTTCTTCACCTCGGTCTTTACCAGCACTGTTGGGCCCCAGGCCTTGGGAACAGAAATCCAGATTGATGCCAACATAGACCCACCATCAGTGAAGGAAGGGTTGGTATGTGAGCTATTACAGGAGCTTGACCCCTACAAATCAATGGGCCCTGACAATATCCACCCAAAGGTGTTAAGAGAGCTGGCTGATCTTGTTGCGAGGCCACTCTCTATAATCTTTGAGAAGTCATGGAGACCGGGGGACATCTCAGAGGACTGGAAGAAGGCTAATGTCACCCCCATCTACAAGAAGGGCTTAAGGGAGGATCCAGGAATTACAGGCCCACCAGTCTTACTTCAGTTCCTGGGAAAGTTATGCAATGAATCCTCCTGAGGGCTATCACAAGTCAAATGAAGCACGTGATTAGGAAAAGCCAGCATGGATTCACCATCAAATGATTGGGAAAAGCCAGCACAGATTCACGAAGGGCAAATTGTGCTTGACAAACCTGATGGCCTTCTACGACAAAGTAACCTGCTCCGTTGATGTGGGGCGAGCAGTGGACATTGTCTACCTGGATTTCTCCAAGGCTTTCGATAGTTTCCCCCAGCCTCCTCCTAGAAACGCTGATGTGTCACAGTCTAGACAAGTGGTCTGTGCAGCGGGTGGGGAACTGGCTGACAGGCTGCACCCAGAGGGTGCTGGTAAATAGCTCCTTTTCAAACTGGTAATCTGTCACAAGTGGGTCCCCCAGGGATCGATATTGGGCCCAACGCTGTTTAATAACTTCGTAAGTGATCTGGATGATGGGATCAAGTGTACCCTGATGAAGTTTGCTGGTGATACCAAACTGGGTGGGGAAGTGGACACTTTGGAAGGGAGAGCCACCCTGCAGGAAGATCTGGATAGGCTGGAAGAGTGGGCTAACAAGAACCTTATGAAGTTCAACAAAGACAAATGTAAGGTCTTGCACCTCAGAAAACGTAATCCAGGAGTGCCGCACAGGCTGGGATCTACCCGGCTGGAGAGCAGCTCTGTGGAAAGGGACCTGGGGGTCCTGGTGGACAACCAGCTCAACATGAGTGAACAGTGTGCTGCTGCAGCAAAGAAAGCCAATGGGATGCTGGGTTCCATCAACAAGGGCATCACCAGCAGAGATAAAGAAGCCGTTATCGCACTCTACTCAGTGCTTGTGAGGCCACACCTGGAATACTGTGTTCAGTTTTGGTCCCTGCTAGACAAAAAAGATGTGGACAGGCTGGAGAGGGTCTACAGAAGGGTCACAAAGATGATCAAAGGACTGGGAAACCTGCCATGTGAGGAAGGGCTGAGAGAACAGGGTTTGTGAGCCTTGCAAAGAGAAGGCTTAGGGGAGACCTTATCACCATGTTCCAATATTTAAAGGGTGGCTACAAAGATGGAGACTCCCTTTTTACAAGGAGACACATGGAAAAGATGAGTACAAATTACTCCTGGGGAGATTCTGATTGGACACAAGAGGAAAATTTTTGACAATGAGAACAATCAGGCATTGGAAAAATCTCCCCAGGAAAGTGGTGGATTCCCCAACATTGGACAATTTTAAGATGCTGCTGGACAGGGTGCTAGGCCATCTTGTCTAGACCATGTTTCTGCCAAGAAAAGTTGGACCTGATGATCCTCAAGGTCCCTTCCAACCTGGCATTCTATGATTCTATGAATTACTTTTTTGTTGTTTTTACACAAGGTATTTTACCATGACATATCCAATTTTTGCACTGTGGTTCACAGCACTGAACCACAGTATTAATATGCACCTTCTGATATCTTTGATTTGCATTAGTCCATAGTGAACCCTGCATCATATATATATATAGATAAATGTATATATGGAGTCTCAGATCTGATATAACTTTATATTTTCAGTTGTTTAATGGAGCTTCTAAGTTTTCCTCTCTGCATTTATTCGCGAATATCAGAAAACTTTTTTTAAAATTCAGGTTTTATTTCAAATAAGCTTCCTATCCTGCTGAAAAGCTGACACTTACTAGGAACCAATTACCTCCATTTAAATTCTGGGCACTTTCATTTCTCCATGAACTGAAAGGAGTAGCTGGCATTTAGTATCTCAGACAACTTAGTGTAATGTAAGTCCTGCTGTCATATCTATAGGCCTCACACAACACTGCATCAACACAAAGGCAAGCTCAAATAACGGAGGTTGCAAGCCTATGTACAAAACATAAAAATCAGAATAATCTGAGGCCTTCTCACACCCTGTGTAACCATATAGCTAATTTCTAAAAGATTTATTCACTGAACGAATGCTAAGTATTTTTATGTTTTTAAATGCTGAAGCTGAGAAATGCTGACACTAAGAAAGGATGTGACTTCAGGCAAAGATTGAAAGCTCTACAGTAATTTAGGAGCCACTAGCAGCCACTAGCACATGTTTGCAGATGCAAAGCATCTGGTTTATAGAGCTGCTTCCCCTTTGGCACTCTGCATGTGAACACCCACCCCAGATAAACCCTGGGGTGAGATGCTGTTCTATGGGCATAGGCTCAAGCTGCAGCCCTGAGCACCAAGAGGTTTGACCGTAGGTGGCACTTGCAAACCTTCCCTTTAGACGCTGAGGTCGATGACACAGGTTTTTTAGACAGTATCTATTTCTAGCAAAGCATATTTCATGAGAAAAAGGATCTGCGCATGGAAATCTACATCTCCATCCTTCTTCCCTCACATTTATCATCTCCTGAATGCTTTGAGTGTTTGGGAGCTCAGAGGTTCTCTGAGGATCTGTTTGAGCGCTGGTATCTGCCTGCTTCTAGCAAGCAGCTGCAGAGGGCAGCTCCTGTCCTGAATTTTTATCTTTTCATCTTTTCCTAATCTTCCTTTTCCTGGGCTTAGCAATGCAGCTGAGCAGCTCAGAGCTGTGACCAGCGTAGAATTTTTGGAGGAAACAACACCTCCAGTGCTCCTTCACCTCAGGACGTGCACATGAGGTGATGGCTGAACTGAGTGCACTGCTATTACCTTCCTGCAGGCTTTCTGATGGCCTTACCATTAACTAAGCCTTCCTACACATGAAGTGGATAGCCCATAGCTATCATACGTAAACACCTCACAATTTCTATATACATTCCTTTAGAAGGGAAAAGGCACTGGATGATGTCCATTACTTTCAGTAATTTCTAGACATTTTGCAAACACAGTGGCATTCCCTTGCTGCTTAAATACAGATCCTATTCTATAAACCTGTTTATGGATCTTGGAGTCCCACTGTCCTCAGTGAGTATACAGGTACACTAAAGAAAAATTTCCCTTCTCCACATTTTCATCTCTATTTGGCATTAGCTTGTAAATGGGGAGAATACTTATAATTTCATCATCTCTTGTATATTATAGCTCTACTAGCATATGTTTTTGTACTGGTTTTGGCCTGGTACAGAGTTAATTTTCTTCACAGTAGCCAGTCTGAGGCTATGTTTTGGATTTGTGCTGAAAACAGTGTTGATGACACACGGATGTTTTAGTTACTGCTGAGCAGTGCTCCCACAGAGTCAAGGGCTTTTCTCCTTCTCCCCCCACCCCACCAGCGAGGAGGCTGGGGGGGCACAAGGAGTTGGGAGGGGACACAGCTGGGACAGCTGACCCTGACTGACCCAAGGGATATCCCACACCGTATGACGTCATGCTCAGCAATAAAATCCGGGGGAAGAAGGAGAAAGGGGGGATGATCAGACTGATGGCGTTTGTCTTCCCAAGTGACTGTTAGGTGTGATGGAGCCCTGCTTTCCTGGAGATGGCTGAACACCTCCCTGCCCATGGGAAGCGGTGAATGAATTCCTGGTTTTGCTTTGCTTGCGTGTATGGCTTTTGCTTCACCTATTAAACTGTCTTTGTCTCAACCCACAAGTTTTCTCACTTTCACCCTTCAGATTCTCTCCCCCATCCTGCTGGGAGTGAGTGAGCGAGCAGCGGTGTGGGGCTGAGCTGCCTACCGGGGTTAAACCACAACAGTTTTACACAGTAAAGGGAATTTAAAAGCTACGTTACTGTGTTTGATATGGGTGAACACTGATTTAAATACAAGTGGGCAGGAGATGGGAGCAAGAACATTGTTTTATATCTGAAAAGGCATTTCTGCATGTACTTTCCACTGAAGTCAGCACAAGCACATTTCCCCTTCTGTGCTAAGGAGCAGGGTTGCTAAATGCAAGTATATTCTAAGAAAGTCCTCACTGATCACAGTATTAGAAATGATGCCATCCAGAAAAATCTTCCTAAATCAAATATGAGGATGTAAGTGCCTGTTCAAGAACCAAACTGGAAAGCTACAGTATAATAACCAATTAACATTTCATTATAACCTATTTCATTTACCTATCTACTGACTCCATGCTTACATGCCTTCCAATTCATTTTCATATTGCTGATAGGTCACCTAATTTCACACTGGCCTCTCCTGCTAGCACAGGCTCCATTTTGAAGCCTAGCACTCAATCCTATGCTTCAAGTCCCTCCTGATAACCCTCTGTTGCCATTCTTTCCTTTGCAAACTCCTTGACAAAATAAAACTATTCATAGGAATTTCTGCAGACAGGCATGGAAAACATTAAAAAACCAGAAAGCTCTGTTGGTGCCTTTGTTCACAGGATTCAAAATTTACTGAAATTTGTGACTTTTTCACTTCAGAAGGATGCATATAGTTAAATTACAGACTACATGATACCAGTTGGAGGAGGTTTTTAACTAAGTACTGATTTACCAGCCCTTGTGGATCAAATCCAGGGTCCCTTGATATCAGTGGAATGACACGTGTACAAGATGCAACAGCAGCTCTTAGAAATCTTTGCCTCAAAAACCTCTCTCTCTCTCTCTCTCTCTCTCTGTATATATTTAATTAATTCAACAGTTGGCATCATTTTCACAAGCCAGTCTGCTGTTCCAGTTTCCAGAGTATTACAGCTGCTTGGATAATAGCGTATTAACAGCTGTCTACAAATGGCAGAATACAAATTCTCAAATAACACATTAAGAACAACTACACATGCAATTAATATATATGCTTAGAGAAGTCTGCTAATAGTAATAATTTGTAATAGTACAAAAAAATATTTGTACTGGGGAAGAAAAATCACCTATTAAGAGAGAAGTGAGTTGTTCTGGCAAAAACGAAGACTTTTAGCTACTGCTTCCCTAGTAGCTTTTACTGATTCGGTTAATGGCCATAGCCCTGCTGTCTCCCCACAGATGCTGAACACAGCTATACCTGCAAAAGACTGTACATAAGCCTAGTCTCAGTGTGTAACTGTCATAGCATTGCTTCTCTTCAGAAGGTGGCGTTTTGAGATTTACAGCCATAGCTGTATAGCAAAATGTTGTTAGAGGCAGAAGATGAGACCACAGCCTATTAAACTGGATACACTAAAAGTGAGGGGGTATTTCATCCTTAGGTAAGGAAATGCATAGTCTATAATTTAGGTGGGATTGAACTCCAGATTAGGACACCTACGTTTAAATGTCTGCATGGGAACTATGTATCAAAGCTGCCAGGGAGCTCTGGGGCCCATTCATTTAACAAAGCTAGCACCCTTCCAGATCCCCTGCAAAGCATGTTCAGCTCTTAGCTGTCATAATCAAAGAATGGGAGGGTCTCACAAACCTTCAGTTATTTTTGCCAACCCAGTAGGGCCATCTTGCAAGCCCTATGAAGAGTTCACACAGCATACAGTACCTATTTGTAAGCAGGGGAATCCCACTCCCCATTGAAGCACCCAGTGACATGTAGGGTACAACTCAGATTAAAGGCACGTGTCTACTTCACTAAGTGAAGTGAACAACTCTCCATTCACTCCATTCACTGGAAGAGGAGTAAATGCATCTCGTTCACCTACAAGCAGATTCTTAAGGTAGGTGAAGTGTGCTGAAGTTCAGTCCTACGTGCAGAGTTTGATTCAGTTGGCCATATTGTATACGAAATGTCATTTGAGACGATGTATCATTAAGGTTGATAAATACGACACTGGACCTACCTTTCTGAACAACAGCTGGAGGCCATGTAAATTATCCTAAAGCATCTAAAATGGCTCCAAGTGCTTTTTTTTGTGTGAGCAAATGAACTAAGCCCTTTTAACAGCATCTTAAGAATTCTGCAAGAATTAATCATATTTTAAAAATAATATGGCTTGTTACTGATATTGCCATAGCTTATGGAAGCTTCAAGAAATTGTTAAGCTTGCTCACGACTTAGAATATCAGCACTTTGTTACATCAAGACAGTCAAGTAAGATCAGTCTACTTCAGTCAGTCTTTTTAAGCAACCTTTCATCTTCTGATGCTCTCCTCTAAGAATGGACCCTTTTGCCCCAAAATTGGTCTTATAAGGTAAGCCTTTTACATGTCTCAGTTCCTGCTTAAGATAATGGTACTCAAGAAATCACATGGCTCCTATGAGGCTAAATGCCATACTTAGGTTTCTCCACTGAAAAAAAAAAAAAAGAATTTAAATTTTATTCTGTTTTTTTCATGAAAACTTTTCTATTAAAAAAAACCCTCTAGGTACCATTTTCTCCTTAATTTTGAAGAACAATTAAATTTAGTGTCAATACATTCCTTTTAGAATTTTGTTGCAAGAATTTTCTCCTTGAAAATGTAAATATGATGTAAATACTCCTTGAAAGCAATCTCCTAGTAATTATATTGTACCTTTCAACTAAATGGAAAACAATTTCAAAATTTTAATGACAGATTTCTATGAGTTAACTATATGTTACACCATTATGAAGAAAGCTAAACTGAAACATGAACACTAATACTGATATTGTACTGAAAGTCAGAAACCTAAATCGACATGTCGACATCTGCACCAATGGTCAGGGCTTTTGCATCTGCCACTCCCTAAAGCCTATGGGAGCTGCAGGCTATGTAATATGTTTGACCACTTACTTAGGTAGCACCTCACGTCATGGACCAGAATCCCTTCATGATAGGTACCATACAAACACCGAGTAGAAAACCAGCTCTGAACCTAAATGATAAATAGGAACTATGTGCACAAAGTCTGGAGAGGTTGCAGTAAGGGTGAGGCTTTTGAATTAAGCTATAAAGGATTGTCAAAGAAAGAATCAAAGGAAATAGTTACAGGCAAGAGAAGGAAGAAGTACACTTTTCACCTCTATATCTAGAACTGACTACAAAACAGGATTAGGTTGGTTTAGTTAACTAAAAGGTACAGAAGTTCAACTGAGGTCTGCCTGGAGAAGGGTGACAAATTAGGTACATTGGCTTGACATATTTGAAGTAATAGACTTTTATATTAGTGATTATATAATAAGAAATTTGCTCCGGCATTATAGTCATGTTCAGGCTGAGATTCCCACCCAAAGCTCTGAGAACACCCTTGCTTCCTCGTAACCTAGTATCTAAAATGGCAGTAAGATTTATCCCTAATAGCCTGGCCACTTTATCTTCATTAATCTCTTAAAAGCTATGAAAAATGTCATCACTGAAGTTCTCTTATTTTTGCTAAGTTTATGAAATTTTGAGCAAACATGTTCATTACCAAATGAATAAAAGTACTTTGGTTTTATGGAACTGGTTCCTTAAATTCTTTAGTTCCATGCTCTGATGTTTGGGAATCAACAATGCATTTGACATCTCTGAAAATCAGGGGGATTCAGATGTGTATTACAAAATCTATCCTTAGGTAATTTGTCCAGAGTCACTCAATAAAGCAGCAGCAAATTTACACTTATTGTCATGCACACTTTTTTCCCTAAAATTTTGTGTGTATTATAGATTCAGATTCAGGTCTCTACCTGCAAGGACTTGCATCAAAAAAATTGTGTGTATGGATTTCCAGTTATCTACAAAAATATGTAGGAAGATTATTTTTCAAAGTAATAATGAAATTCAAAAGGAACAGAGAAATGCCATGACAAAAAGCTGTATTTCAAATCTTGCTAATCTAATTTAAAGAATAAGCGTAAGTGAAAAATATAAGCCATAGTTACTCACCTACGATGAGTAAGAAAACTACCACTGACATGTCCTGAGCCATCACATCCTGGGGTTGGACACGACATTCCTTCCGTCTTCACTGACTTCCAAGAGAACTGTGAGCCATTTAGGTATCCATCCTTTTGCCTTTTGGCAGCTAGAGGACACCCTGACGCACTGCGATGGGATGCATATTTTCCAGTTATATGACCCTGACCATCACAACCAGGAACTGGACATCTGGATAGCAGATAGATGAGATAAACTTTATTGTCTTGCCATCATATACCTGGTAGCCTCTACAACAAAGTCAAAATAAACCCGACATGAAAAGAAAAGAACAATCATGCACTGTGGTCTTAAAAATAGTCAAGATACCCTTTAGTGGGTAAAATTACAAGCAGAACTTTGCTAATATGAAAAAAAAAATGTTCTTTGATAAACTGCAAGAAGGCTAGCCAGTAGATGAAGTCACAGCTGTTGATATTGTGCAACTGCAACAAAAGGACTGAGATATGTATTTGAATTGCAGGTGTTCATTACAGTAAATATCACACTGGAATTGAAATGTTGGCTACTGAGCTCCACTCAGCAGGGAAATTGCCCATAAAACTCTATAAGCATAAAATCCTACTTAGTATAATCCTTGGTACATTTTATTTATGGGGATGGAATCTAAAGAAGACTTGTCTGAAGTCATGAAAATGTTAGGTATAAACAGTTAGCTATGAAGTGATCATAGCACCTCATCAGAAATGCTGAGCACCTTTAACCACTCTCTGAATAGGAGAGATTATAACACACTATGTGCTACAGCCTAGAGAGATCAACGAACGCAGTTCCGTATTCATCTGATGGTTTTCCTTACTTGGGAATTCCCCCATACATTTGCCCTTTATACTTCTAAAAAACAAATACCAAGGGTTAGAAGGAACAGGTTAGAATCTTCAAAGTGAAAGATGTAAAGAAAATAATGTTTTTTCAGTATGCTGCTACGTAACACATGTCAAAACAAGGCCAGTTACTTTGCTATTTGTCCTACACTAAAATACTGCTGCAACTCTTCACCAAGGATCCAGTCCTGAATGGTCTAAGCAGTCACTAAATCCACTGAGTTCAGTGGCCACTGGTATCAGAGCACCTTGCAAGAAGAAACTAAGACCTATAGGTAGGTATTTGTTCCTCTTACAAACTGCATAAACAGTCAGATTTGTTGCAGCAATCTCATATAAATACTCAATTCTCTATTCCCATAACTATTTAGCATGTATGGTCTGTCTATAGCATGCAAACACATTTAAGTTTTTTTTAGGAGATAAAGATCTAGGTAATTTTTTAATTTCATGTGAAAAACATATTTAAAACTGTTTCTAAATTACAGAAGATTGTAGACCTTGGTTGAATATTGTATCCTTTGCTGAATAAATCAGCACAGATCCTTGATTTGCAGTTCACTCATAGAAATCAATGTGGTCATCTGCTTTTGGATAACTATCACACAATAACATTTATGCCTTATTAAAAAGCTGAAGATACATATGACCTTATAAAACACATGAAGGCCCTTTGACAGTATTTGTTCTCACCTAATTGGCTCTTGGTCTTCTTTGTCTTCCTTGCTTTGTGCTATCCTGATTCCACTTTTCTTTGCTCGCGGACAGCCTGAAAGACTGAGTGAAAGAAAACATTTTAAAATGCAATTTCTCATTCTTGAGTACAGTTTACAAGGGATACATGTTCCATCTGAAAAACTGGCAGAATAGGAAATTCCATCCAGTTTCCAAAATCAAAGCTCAAGTGGTTTAAGTGAGGAGAGCTGCAGCATGCAGCCACGAGAGGGAATCCGCGGATCTCAGTTTGTGATGCAGGACAGGACTGCAGGCACTGTGCAGCCCACACACACAGGCAGTCCCCCAGGAGCCAGGGAAAGCAGCTCTTAAACTCTCTGCCTAATAATCCCTCCAGCTGACTCAGCAGCAGCAGCGACAGCTTTAAAAGGAATAGAAGCCAGTGTTTCGGGGCTGAGAGACATTACGTCCTCTGTATGTCTGAGAAGGAAGGAAGAACAGGCTCAAAACCCAGGATCTCTTGGTAGGACTAAAAATTTCTCTAGGGACCACATTAGAAACACTACCAAACCTTCTCAATTGTCATGTAAGAATCCTATAGAATTGTTGAATAAAAACACGGCAGAGCTCAGAGCTATACAAGGCCTTCCTGAGAAAGAGTTTAAGTGCTCAGAACTCACCCAGACAAAAAGATTTGGTAGAGACAGAATTATATGTTAGGCTAAGCAATGTTACATTTAACTAGACACTGAGAATGTTTTTAACTACACAAGGTGGAAAAAGTTCTATCTATTCCAAGATTTTATAAGCTCAGCTTTCCCTTTGCATATGAAGAATTCATTATAGAAACCATTTAGTAGACCTGACAGTGACTTTAATAGATATTTAAAGATTTTTTGAAGTAGTTGCTAGCCAAGGACACAAATATGTCTATCAAAAAATCATGCTTTGCCCTCTATTTAAATGTTATTTCCATCTTAACTTATCAACATTAAAAAAGAAATTCATCAGTAGAACACCACCTTCAAAAGTATTGAGATGAGAGACAAAGTAGTGTCACCAAAGAAAACTTTCAGTAGAGAAAGAAACAAAATAGAAAATTAAATTTTTGTTTTCAGCATGACAAAAGGTACTTCAGTGTTGTATAGTAGGTCCTGTCTTCAGGAAGAAGCAACAGAAACAGTGGTAGCAAAATTTTCAATTATTTTGTCTTATCAAGACCAGCGAAGACTAGACTGGGAGGAACAAGCAGAGAAAATGGTGATGCAGTCACAGACAGAATTCTGTGTTGGTAAATGAAAAATAGACAAAAATAGAGTTTACATGCTGCAAAGTCATAAATAAGTCAATTAAAGAAAGGGAGGAATGTTAGCATGAGATATTTGACATAGTGTATTACCTAGAAACTTTTAGTGAGATGGCATGGCTACATCTACAGTGGTAAACGGAAGGGACCTAGAACTGCTGTTTCAACCCAAGACCAGCAAGCTCACATCTGTACAGCTAAACTGTCTCTGTAAAGCAGGACAGCTACACCCATATTGCTTATAGAGAATGATCTGGACCCATGCTGAGCCCCAAATCATATCTGAGAATTGCCTGGGAGAGTTTCAGTGGCCCAGGGTCAGTACCATGCTAGGGGACATGCTAACAATTTAACAGTGTAGGCATCTGCGCTCATAGGCTTGGACTAGTGCTCCCATCCCATTTCATTTTCTAGTTTAAATGCAGCTGACCGTTCTCCTTTTTAAAGCAAGGTGCTGTTCATCCCAACTTGCATACTGCACACCAAAGTACGATACTTCCCTGTGTACAAACTAAACCTCAGAAAGCTTGTGCCACTTAAAAATAGTTCTGTTTGAAAACAATAATATCATAATCTGTAGGAAGACAGAGGCAGGAGGGATTTAGAATAAGAGGAAGCAGGCTCTGGGGCAAGGGGGCAGTTCAGGAACAGGTTGGTTCATTGCTCCCCATACAACCTGGACTGCAGAAAGTGAGGGGGAGAGGACAGGAGTCACAGATATGCCCTAGCTTATCTGAGAGACTAGTTGTACCCACTGGGTGAGACTAATCAGGTTTTACATCTGAAAACTAAACAGTTAATAGAAATGCCTCAGAAAGCAATACTTTTTTTAGTAGGTGTACAGATGGATATGCTTGTAGATGATGACATTTTCATAAAAAAATCTGAATGAAGAATTTCTGCCTTGACTAATGATTTAATGCTTTCTACATATTAAATCAATTTAATTATCACCTACTTATTGGTATTTTGGTGCATCATCTTTTTGCAATAGATCTCTCTATTCTGGCATTATGATTTATTAGAAAATTCTAAGACCTTTCAGGTCCTCTAAACAGACATTTCCAACAGACAGCTTCTGAGGTTATGATTAATTCATTTTTCCTCTGACAGCAGATTCACCAAGAAAACATATGTCAAGGGTGAGCCTTTGCTTTAATATTTTTTATATAATAACCAAAAGCTATTACAAAGTAAACATATTACTTCATTTTTATATCAGTTTAATTCCTTATATATGAAGATAAAAGACAACAAGGGAAATTCAACACCGGTATATGCTGATATAACATCTTGCATACATTGAATGGGTGTGTGGAACTGCAGAGAGTTATGGCAGAGTTAAATCTGCCTTCATGTGTGCTTGCTGTTGAGCAGCCATTTTAAATACAGATGATACCTAGGCATCTTGGCAGCCATTTAGGAGAGAAGTTTGTCATTCCTTTCCTTCTGAAACTGAAAGGGTTGTAAGTGATGGTATCATACACAGACAAAAATGCCAACTCAGATGCAAGCAGAGGTAAATGCTAATTTTCGGTGTGGGTATTAGAAAGCTTAACTGTGAATGTGCTGTGGGGTCTTTCATACTTAACAGCTCCAGATTTGGGCTACTGGTTTGCTGCCCTTTTAAAGAGCGTGCATTTTGCCAGCCTCACCACCTCAGAAATGGCCTCAAAAGATATCATGACCTGAACAGTGTTGGGCTGGCTCCCTGTAAATGTGACAGGTCTCCTGGGGACATTGGTGGTTTTAAGCAGAGAAGACATTACTCCTTCAGTGTCAGTGCCCCCGTGCCCAGAGGCAGCCAAGGACCCTAGATGGAACTAGAATGATCTTTAGTTTTAGTTCCATCTTTTAGTTTTAGTTCCATCTTTAAGATCTTTAAGATCCCTTCCAAGCCAAACCATTCTATGACCTGGGGCTGCCAGGGGCCTTTTGGAAGAGAAACGAAGGAGTTATGTGGTCAATATAGATATGGTGGCATTTCAAAAGGTTGAATGTGTTAAATCCCAATGAACTGGACAAATTCCAGATCACTTAGTTTTGCAGAATTACTTTTGATATCTTTAGGTGTACTGAGTATGCTGCAGAATCAAATGAAAACTTGGTCCAGCACTCATCTGCAAAAATACAAGAAAATAAGAATTTACAGACAAAAGTAGGTAACACCATCCAGCTCATGGTTCAGTCCTACAGTGGCTAGGAGACAATGACCAGGGAAAGGGTTTAAAAAATGAGCCAATATGCAGTGATTCTCCCCTGCTAACCTTGCCAACTTTTAGGTTTCTTGTTTGTGACACTTTGTCTTCTGCATCTTCACTGTCCTGCCTGTTTCTGGTTAATATGACCAAATACATTACAGCCTCCTGAAACAGCAAAGTCGGGGTATAGCTACACCAAGCATAGTGCTGGCAGAGGTGTGAGCTGATAAATCCACACATAGTTAAATGTAGTTCTAAATTTGACCTTAAATCCCTTTGAAAGTGTGACTTAATCTCCTACATCATGTAAGTGCTTTTAAAATGTTTACATGTTCTCCTTTATAATATTATTTGTACTTTTGTTGTTTAACTGTGCATTACAGAAATTGTTATTGTGATCTTTCATTTTTACATCATGTAAAGGTATGGCACATTCCCAATCTCTATGTTATTTATGTTTGGACTTTAAACTGTTTGTTGCTTTTACTTGGAATACATTTAAACTGGGCATTTCTGTATTGTCTAGTTATAGGCAATTGTAAAACTACAGGGACTTGGTGAAGCAAGCACATATCCAGACTCAACAATATTACTATGCGTGGGAGTAAAGAGACTTACTAACAAAAGAGAGGTGGGCTACACTATTATTCTTTGACTAAACAGTGGATAGCTGTTTACAAAATATGGTGCAGCTCTTCTCTACTGATTTATAGTTCTCAAATAGCCACAGGGGAATTGCTTATTACACAGAATTCATAACATTACCTCTACAGTGGTACCACCATAATTGATTTTGGGGTTACCAACAATACTCTAATTAGTAAATGTGAAACTTTTTTTGGCCATTGGTAGGGATCAAAGTTATAGTTTAGGCAGTTAAGGTAACAGCTTTCATCCCTGAATTTCTCTTTCCATTCTTCTGACTTGACATAGTTATGTACAATATGTTGCGATTTAAAAACAAGCCAAGCTTTATACTGAAATGTACTAACAAGACTGGTGCATTTTAGACGAAACAGGTACTTTTTCCCTCTGATTAAAGCTGGTAAGGCTTCAGCTGGGAGAGGAGGTAAAGAATGGGGTCCAGTTTTGCATTTCAAGAAATACTGAAAGAGTCTGGAAGAGACTGACAGGAACAATCAGGAAATACAATTTGTGGGGGAAAAAATGCAGGAATAGGATTTGAGTCCAGAAAAGGTAAGACTGTGAAGAGAAGAGTTACTTTATTCAGAATGTAAGGCAGCAGAAACTTATAAATGTTGAATTGCTTCCCTGGGCTAACAGAGAAGGCAGAAAACCTGGATTCATTTTCTGCAAAGATTTTGCTAGATATTAGCAAAAATCTTCCTGCCTATTTGTGTAGTGAGCCATGCTGAAGCTGAGAAATGTTATTCATTGTTGATAAATACAACGTGTTATACCAACCCATGTCTATGTACAGCACTCAATCCTACTTCAGTATTGAGAGAGGGAAGAGAGGTCTGTTGAGGTCCCTTCTAGCCCTTCAGTTGTTTGATTTAAAGAACAAACCCTTCTCTTTACGTACCTTCGATGTGAAGCATAATTTCCAGTAATATGCCCAGAGCCATCACACCCAGGGGTGGGACACCTAGAATAATAATGGAAGAGATATGGAGCAGTGTTACTGACAGGAAAGATATAACTGCCCATTAAAAAATATTTATTGGCTCAGTCCTTGCTTCCACAGGTGCCAGCCCTGGGGACCAGCCATTGCTAAACCCGAGCTTAATTCCACACCAAGGACAAGCATACTTTTTTCATTCATAAAATGTTTTTCTTTGCTATTCCTCACCTGCCCACTCAAATGCTTTCTGGATATCTCTAGTATCGGCAGATTAAGTGGAGATTTCCAGCAGCAGCCTGACATGCCCGCACCACCAGGAATGAGTAGGGTTCACAGCAAATGGAATATCCCCATGGTGTATGCTTAGGTAATGGCTAACATTACAGCGAGCTGTTTTGTTTTCCATCAGAGCTATTGCTCTAATCCCACTGCACAGTGTCATGAGGTCGCAGCATGGAGAGACCCCTCCACCTCTCCATGAAGCGAAGGAAATGCCTAAGGAAAAGGAAATGTGTAGACGGGGAAGTAATGCTGGCCTCTTGCGGAGAAATGGTAACCCACCCAAAGACTCCTAAACACCAAGGTACAGCACCAGACAGAGAAGTCACTGATACAGCCATCGGTGGAATTTCTATCAGTGGAACGACATTAGAGTCATCAAAGAAAATAGATGGGGTTTTTTACATTGCAAAGATGATTGCGATCACCACAGAATAAGCTAAATTAGAATGCTAAGTAAAACCATTAGCTGGTATTTGAACTGCTACACTAAATCACAGAAAAGACAAAGGAAGAATTAATTTATATTCATTTTACTGAACAGATGAATGCTAAATGAATTCCAAAAAGTCACTTTTCTTAAGCCTGAGTTTTGAATTTTAGCCATGCTTTAAAGCTTCATTTGAAGAAAGCATTCAAATTCAAAAAAAGCATGCGCACAAATTCAGATGTTGCATTCTGAAACATCAGATTTTCATAACATTGAATTCTTTCACTATTTGAATCCAGAGTTCGTGCAGACTTTGGCTTTTACCCTTTAGTTACATGTGTGCTTTCCTCAAAGTTGGTCCATACCGGTAAGCTTTTGTTTCACAAAAGTTTCTGCACAGACTTAAAAGTTTCTTAAAATCAGGAATTAAGCAACCCAGAACTCAGTGCAATGGGGCTGTCATGTTCCATTAAGCTGAATTTTAGCTTTTTAAAGCTAGTAAGCATTACCTACTTCTGAGGAGCTCAGCAGGGCCAAACTTCAAACATGATTAACGCAACCTTGAAAGAGATAAATTAAACTGGAATTTGTTAAATGGAGTTCTTACATGGTCTTCATCTGGACGAGTTCAGTTATTCTATAGAAAACATTAAAATATGGTAGCACTTCAGGATGTAAGCCGGTAAAACCTCTGGTGTTCACTACGTCACTGAAGTTCCTTTTCTATGTAACAAACAGCCTGTGTGCTTTGGACAAGAAGTCTGATCAGCACTCTTAAAGACAATTCTCCTTTTCTCTTGCTTTACGTCTTTGCACAGGACCAAGGATAAGACCATGATCTTGACTAGAAGGTATAAGTATTACTGTGACTCTTAAGATATTAAAGACCAATATACAGGTTGATATAACACATCAATCTTTCTGCTTGTAGAAAGATAAAACCCCTAATTTTTGCATAGTTTCTTCTGACACAAATTAGGTAAAAATATGGCCCTTGGTGGCGAAGTCACAGCTCAGTCTGTGTGGCCCTTACCATTCATTCTTTTCTATGGCTGCACAAACTTTGGCTTTTTCTTTAAGTTAAAAAATAAATGGTTAGGGCGTCTTATATAAAGGGTCTTATATTTTAAATACTTCATACTTAAATATTTAGATGTTCTCACTATTTATTTTTATTTTTATTTTTTGGCAAATGTTTTGAGATCTGCAGAGAGACAATCTCTTGCTTCATGTGGTTTCTTAATGCTGTGTATCTTAAGTGATCTACAATGCCTACTTCCTTCTTCCATGAAGACCAGCTGCATCACTGAAGCCTGACTGAAGCCTCTAAAGATGTTGAATCAAAGATATGGGAATAAGAATTAATTAAAGGAATTGACTAAACTTTGGCTATAAATGTCCATGGCATTTAAATGAATAAAGGAGAACAAGGAACCGTGAGACTGTTCCTCTGCAGTCTGTCTGAGGTACTACAAGGATTCCTTCTTTATGAACCCGTGCTATTGGAAGCCACCATTTTCCTCTGCAGACTTTTCAATCCTTTTGAGAATAAGCTGTTATCAAAACTGAACAATGCTTTTTCTCATCTTTTTTCAAGACTTTTGCTACAGGCAGGCATGATTAATAGTGTCTTAACAAACAGGGTTTATAAGATGCACCAGTATATCCAATCAATCAGTCTTAAATTTAGACCATTACACCTCAACCATTTAGACAGTCTTACACAATTTAAAAACTACCTTATTTCTGTGTCATTTAAAAAGAAAAAATCCTAAGCAACTGAAGCTAAAGAAGAAATCATCCTGCTGTAAATTGAACTGAGAATCTTCACAAAGGGCTTTATACAGTTCACATCAGTTTAAAATCATACTTTTGATTAAACCAGCAGTGATTTTTTTATGTAGGCAAGGATTTTAGAAAGACCTTTCAGATTTTGATTTTGGCACTATAATATTTGTTTTCAAGTCTCATAAGCTTATATTGACCTAAATGTAACAGATGAAATAAGAGTTTAGTGCAGTTGCTAAGAACATTTTAAAACCCTGGAACATTTCTATTTACTGCTGTTTCCATTCTACAGGAAGTGCTTATAACCACTGTGAAATACAGGATGCAGATATACAGTAGTCTGTTTCAACTATAAAGTTATTACAATGTTTATTTGCTTTCCTAAGCAGATTAGATAAGGAGACAACTACAAGTCCTTGTACCACTGGAGTTGTGAGTCTGTATTTTCAGAATATCTGATCATACACAGGACTTGCATATACACTACTACTTTACTGTCAACTGCTACCTATACATATTTGACTTAACCAATCATATGTACATGCAACAATGCCAGAAAAATGTATGCACAGTTGCTTGTAAGAGGCAAGTGATGTGAAACCCTTTGAAAATGAATATCAGAGTAAGTGGAAAATGAGATAAACAGTTTCCTCACTTACTTAAATTGAATGTAATTTGGCAGGATCAAAAGCTTATTTGTAGACTCTACATAATAGCTTATTGCAGCAAAGGGAAATACTTTAGTACTGTAAAGAGTGAGGTGACAAAAGGAATTCACCCTGTAAAGAGTGACGTTCGGAACATATAACACTAGCACTTTACCACAAATTCAGGGCATCCAGTAAAAGAAAGAGCTTGTCAGTGAAGGGGAATGCAGTTAGCACTGCCTTGATGTCCCATTCATTTCACAGAACATCCCAGAGAAGCTTTGTGGGGAACGTAAGCATAAGCAGAAAGCAGGACAGGCAGCAGAACAGCAACAGCTGTGGCAGCTGGATTCAGTACTGGGCAAAGATTCAACAGCAGGAATGAAAAAAAAGTGAGAGCCAAACTGAGATAAATTCACTTAAGCCCCACTACCCATTCTTCACCGGGGAAAGGACTGAAGGTGTGCAGCAATTAAAAAAGACTTTTGGCAGCTTGAAGGAACCTAGGGAGGTTCCTGAGACTGCGAAGGAAATGGATGCAGTGGGAGGGTTTTTCCAAATGCCAATGGTTAAAAGTCTTGCTGCAAGCTCAGCTCAGAAAAGAAAAAAACCAGCTCACATCAGCATAGCAGACTACAAATAAGATCCACATTTAAACCTATATTCTTAGACTTTTATCTAGGTCCACAGGAGCTAGATAAGCTTACATGTAGCTTACATATTTAGATTTATAGCTCAACTAGCATTAGATCAAATAGGATGTTACACAAAGATGCAAAGACAGAACTGAGGTAGTTTTGTCCTCATTATTGCATATAGCTTTGGTTGACATACTTCTAAAATTTATTTGAAAACATAAATTATCTCTAAAACATACCAACAAAACAAAGATATAGTAATCTGCAATATAATGAAAACACTTTGCTTTTTTTTTTCCTTCTAGAGATTTTACCACAAAATGACAATGGCTTTTTGGAATCGGAAGAATTGCCCTTCCCTAGGGAGGAGGCAGCGCTCATGGAAGCTTTTGCAGCGCACACAGCCTGACCACAGCTCAGCACCTGCTCCGAGGCTTGGGCCCAGGCTCAGGCTCAGGCTTCCACTTTCTTTCTCTGAGAAACCCTCAGTTCAGATTCAGCAACACAGTGAATTCTATTTCTATCTCAGTAAAATCTTGTCTTTAAGGTTTGACCAGTTTATGTGTATGAATCCAAATGGAAGCCTTGAATCTAGAATCATACAAGGCCAAATTAGCACACCACGCAAACAAAAGTCAGGTCACTGTGACACATGGTTGCATCTTTTGCTAAGTAGGGTGACAATGTTTAACTTAAACATCAGGGACAGTTTTAGCAACTATAACCAATATAACTTCTTCTCTTTCTCTCTGTCTCTTGCCCCTTCAATCACCCTTGGCCCCTTCTATGTCCTGCACCAAGCTCTCTCCCTCTGCACACTTCAGCCTCGCTGCTCTTACCACTACAGCCTGGTTTTCACTAAGGAAAGGGCATGTTATTAAGTTAGGCTGTAGTTTTCCCAGGAACTGGCAGGTTTGTATGTTATCCCTGCACTTTTTTTTAGCTATCGCTCTTGGGGGATTAACAATAGCACTCAGTGGACACTCTAGAAATAAAGAAATAATAACAGTCACTAATAAAGGTGAAGAACATTGCCAGTTCTGATTATGGCAAACTGCTTCGACATTTTATTTTTGTGCTGAGGAAATCTGCTCCCATGGAACTGAATCAAGCCATTAATTTCTCTCACACTGGCCATGCCAAGAGCCATCAGATAGTAGTCCTCTCTAGGACTCACCAAACTATCCTGGGATTCAATTGCAACAGGTTGCTACAAAATGCCTTTCATGACCTGTTATTAGTAAGCTTGTGTATCAGCTCTAAAGACTGATGTCAATTTTATTATTTAGTTTATAGCACTTAGTACCTACTACGTTGTGGATCCAATCTTCCCTTAAGTAAATGAACATATATATAAATAATATAGTCTACCAGACAGAATATGTTTCCTATAAATTAATAATTAAATATTTAAAGCAGATGTAGCTAGCAACCCAAAAGAAAAATCATACTGAATTGAATGGGGGAGTAAACAAGTAAGTTGTGCAAAATTTCAGAATGGTTCTTCAGAATGTTCCACACAGCAAAAGAACTGGTACTTAAAAGAAAATTGTATCTTTCCCATAGTTTTAATTTGACCATGCTGTCAATCTCTATAGTAGAGGTGTGATTTTCTGTTGAAGGTTCAGAAAGGCTAGAGAAATATAATTGTTTCCTGTGGGATTTTTTCATAGAATAATGTAGAACTTTTTATTTTTTGGTAGTTGCCATGTATTTGAGATTCTATTTTATTTGACTGAATCGCCATGAATGGAATTCATAGGTTGGAAGGCTGGAAGACAGACATAATAATACTTTGCATTTCTATGTTTCATCTGAAGATCTAAAAGTATTTTACAAACATTAATGGGTAAAATCTCACAATACTGCTTGGAAAAGGGGAAGAATTTGGCAGAGGAAAACTGGGGCAGAGAGAGGCTAAATGACTTTACACAGAAGAGGAAAACAGGCTAGAAGTAGCAACTCATTCACTGCTCTGTATGCAGCTATAGAGCCATATGTCTTCTGAAACTACATGTAGATTCATAAACAAAATATTGTGGTTTTTTTTTCTAGTCAGGTAGTCCAGAAACAAAAGGTTACAAAAGTAAATCTGTAAAGATACTATGTTTGCAGTTCCCTGAATTGTGTATGTGAGGAAGGAGAAAAAAAGTGGGCAAGAAAGAGAAGGGACGAGAAGAAGCTTTGTCAAATTAAGAAATGGAGTTTTCTGTAAGGTATCGTAAGTTTATTGTATGTCTATGCCTCTATGAATTTTAGTGCTTATCAAAAAACAACAAGTATGCAGCTCTTGACAAACAAGTCCCCATTTAAACTATTTAAGAGGCCAAAAGAGAGAACAAGTTTTCCTCCAGTTCCTTCCTATGCCACTCACCACTAACCTGCAGGGAGCACTCCAGGGTGACAAGGGAGATCACCAACACAGCTGTATGGTCCTCAGCGGAGGTTTTTTGGCCACAGGTGTGTCAGTAACAGTCAGGGTTGTGGTTATTGTTATGAAAACACCTATTTAGCAGGAACTGGACAGAAACCAGCAACTCATTTTGCCTTTACCTTTCTGAGCAGTCAGAGAAATGCCTCACAGCCATTACTGTTCTAGCCAGCTCCGTGAAAGCAATCTGGACGTGTAAATCTCTAAATCTTATTTTCAGTCCCAGGTATTTTGGTAGATTGTCAAACTCTAATTAAGTATGTGAAGTGGGAATGCTGCTGATCCTTTTCCTCATGAAGACAAAAAGAAAAGCCGTTGTCTGTCCTAATTCCAGTAGGAACACAGATGCTTTTCCACTTTTAGCCCGTTGTCTTTTATGGTCTATTTTTTTGCCATAGTATTTGACTTCTGAATTCCTGAAGTGTTGATATTTTCTTTTGATGCCAGACAAAACCCTGCTATCTACACAACCTTTCCGTGAATTTGCAATGAAAAACTGTTTTGTTACGATGGATTTATTTTCTCTTAATTTCCCTCAGTGAAGCTGCACATCTACATACTTCTTCACTCTTCACTCTTTTACTTTCCATCCATACTCCTCTCCAGCATTTGTCTTCCACATTCTACTCCTTCCTTTTCCAGATCCTTTTCCTTCCTCATTTTCATCTCTTGTAACTTTTAAATTTTCTCTCTCTCCCTTTTGCTTCTTTTTTCTCTGTCCCCTTTGGCTGATGTCTTCATTCTCTGTTCCTCCCTCATCCTTTCCTCCTTTCATGATCTCTAATAACCTTGAAGTCGACAGTTCTTTCTTCTTTCCTCCTCTTTGCTGTTTCTTTCCATTATCTCTTCTTTCATCACCCTTCTTGTCCTCCTGCCCTTTTCTCCCAGCTGATTTTATCTTTCCCACAGTCTGTATTGCTTGTGGTCCTCTCACATTGCTGATGTGACTGGGTATACATTGCGTCCTTGTGTCAGGGGAGAAAACGCTGTGTGTTGTGAAATCATAACATAGAATTTCTTGGCTGCCAAGACACAGTGAGTCATTTTAAGTATCTTGCTCTCTTTTATTTTCATTAAAGTCCTTGTAAGCTTTATCACTGGCTTCAAAAGGAGCAGAACCAGGCTAGCACTGAGCACTTCTGAAAATTGCATTCAGAGCTCATTTGAATTGGTTCAACAGGCAACATAAACTCTGTGGGACAGGTATGCAGATAATGAATATTTCAGTGGATCTTCAGTCTATGGTTTCATGTTCAAGGCTAAACCTATGTCCTAGTCCTCACAAATACCTACAAAAGCATGTGAACTCAGAGCCTTATAAATATCAAAGGTTCACAAAGATGCATTGGAAGCCAAAAATAAAAAAGAAGATAAATTTAGATTCATATGCTAATTATGTCCCTGTACTCAGCCTAACTAGAAGGAGTACTTAATCACACAAATTCAGTATTAGCAAAAGTGCTATATATTACTTTTTCATATATAAAATACTGCTGACATTTCTTAGCAGAATGCCACTGACATGACAGGCCTCACTGGAGGTAGTAGGAAAATTTTAAACCCCAAACCACAGCAGATATAAAGGAAGAGGATTTGAGGAAATCACAAGAGCCAGCAAGAAAAAAAACTGTGGTGGAATAGCAAATGAGTGAATTGAGAAAAATCTTCTTCTATCTTGTCAGTTGCTTTTTGGCGTTGGATCCAGTGCAGTTCCAGTAGGAATGGGCAGGAGATCAGGGAATCCAGGCAAGGATCACTCCTGGTGGGGCATTACTGAGCCCTCTCAGAAGACACTGGGAGAACTGCAGGTTGGAGATTGGAAAGAAGTGTAGAATGGAAGGATTTGTTGTTACCACTTTCACTGTACAGTCTTTCTATCCATGAGGGAATGATGCCAGGCCTATGGAGCTAGTCCAGGCATGAGACTAAAATAATTTTGGCTCAGAGGCTTCGTGGAGTAACTTCAGGCTCTTCTATCTCTGATGAGAGATTGCTCTGTCTCTCTCCTTGCCTCTAAAAATCCCCAGCAGTTGAATGGTTCTAAACTGGGGATGGCTGACTGCATACTCTTCTCCTTAAGTAGAATTTAATTAATTCCCTGACTTTCTGCATGTACAGTTTTTCTGTCCTTAGCTGCTGGCATTATCTGTATTGCATTCCTGCATTTTTTTAACTGTGTGGGGGTGCGAAAGAACATGATATGTTTTTCAATTACACTGAAAGCCATTTTCCTATGAGCAGACTAAAATGCATCATGCTGGCATTTAAAGTAACTGCTGTGCACTCGAATGCACAGATACACATGATGCGTTTAAATTAATTATATTGCTTTAGAAAAAATATTCCTGTGCCTTCAGTTACCACCTCTGCATGCTGCCTGTTTTGCTAGCAGTCAGGACTTCCCAGCTTCCCAGCAGCAAGTGCCATGACGTGCTGCCCGCTGTTCTCACATCTAGCACCAGCATATACCGCCTAACATGCCAGTTGCCAAAGGCATGGTATGTGCCTAATGTGAAATAGCTTCTGTGCACTACCCAGGGGGTGCTCCGTTCACAGAAGCTGCCAGGGGGAAGCTGTGAATCAGCTCTCTCCCTGGGCACCTTGCCCACGCTTTCTCTCCTGCCAGCATCGCCTGCCTCGGAGGCAGCACCGGCCAGCTGCAGATCCCCTCCCCGCAGCAGAGAGCACTTCCTGGCACCAGGGATGAATCAGTTCCAACATATGCAAATTCAAATGTTCATTTCCAAACACCTCAGCCTTTGAAAAAAAGCTGCATTTTTATAGAAGAAATAACGCAAAAAGATCAAGGCACGGAGAAAAATGCAGGAGAATATAGCCTTAAGAGAACATGCCCTACAACTAGGAGCCAAGCCATGCAAGTTCTCGGTCTCCTAATAGCATTGCTGTGAGCCTGTGTTTGGAAGAAAACCCCACATGGGCTTTTTCCAGTAATTTTGGGTAGACACATTTGTTTCTGAAGAAGAATGTCCTATTCTTGGTTGGTCTATAATATGGGAACCACTAAGCCTCTCAGGAATATCTGCCACTCAGCCACTGCACAGCAAGATTGGTCCAGTCAGGGTTTGCACAACAGCCAGTGACATGATTCCTCTGGCTCCCTGTATGTGAAACTGGGTCCAAGAGAAGCCCTTGAAGACAGTAGCACAGTAAGAGCATTCTGGTATTCTTCACCTTAAAAGGTGTCTTCAGAAGCTTGTACAACTGGCCTAACTTTTCTGTTTATGATGTAAATGGAAGTATTAGCACAACATTAAACTAAAATTAGGCCAAATGCTGAGTACTTTGAAAATGCACTCTTTAAAGTAGGGCATTTTTCCCCTGATAAGAGATTTACATTATGGTTAGTAGCCTGCTGGTTGCCTTGAACACCGTAAAATTGTCAATAGCGTAATTCTTGCATTGTTGTCTCTATGTTGCTGCTTCTCCCACGCTCTGCTCTTTTGTACTTCATATATCTTCTCCCAAGTGAAGCAATTACCAAAGGGTCTGGTGGGCACAGCAGTATGACCTTGAATCTGTCACTTCCTGAGAATTTCTTGGAGGTTTGGGATGACTGCAAAATCTATGAATCTGAATACTCTTAACGGTCAGCACCTCCCTAAGAAACACCGAGAAAAGCTATCAGATCAGGATTGCTAAAAGAAGAGGAAACAAATTAGCAGCTTTCATATAGTCTGTGGCCTTAAGAATCCACCAAAGTTGTTGGGAAGAGAATGCGCACAACCCAGCATTAGCCATTCCTTAGTTATTCTGTTTATCTGTTCTTCATTTGAACAGAACTGTTCAACTTGTGCATGCACAAATACTTGATCAAGAGAAGGACTCCAGAAGATCACAGGAAAGGAGGCAGTTGAATCAAGTGTAAGGGGGAAAGGAAAGGCTGAATGGGAAGGACGGAAAGAATAAGAGCATGAAGAAAGTCCAATATATATGTCCTCTTCCAAAATAGCATATCGAATATTTGAAAGACTAAGCCTACAAAATATTTCTAGCCCTATACAATTAAGAAAGAAGCATGAGTCCTGCCTCTAATGAAAGTCCTCTCAGTCTAGCATTATGGCAAAGCCATAAATCAACAGGATTGTAAACACCTTTGAGTTATCTAGGAAAAATATCATGGGCAGCATGAGGGCTCAGTGGTTTGCACAAAAAAAAAAAAACAAAAAACCAACCCAAACCACTAAAATAATCCAAATGACAGAAAATGTAATGGGCTGGAATTTTCTTCACTATTAACAGCTTGTTTCTTACTCTCGTTTCAAAAGAGCAATTGAAAAGATGATTTTCAGTGCACATTCAGAAAGGTAAGATAAGGTAAACATAATAGTTCGGTGTAAAATGTGTTTAGGTAAGTAATTGCATCTTGAGGCTGAGAGGTATGTTTTGTTCCACATGCAGTCACTGCACTGTGCCCATTAGCAACCTTGAGAAGTGCTATTGTACCATGAAGTTCCTATACTGGATGGACTCTTAAATCATTTCTGAATGTATGTGCTTCTATCTGAAAACACGTGCCATTCATTAATGGGGACAGGTTAATGTTTGGATAAAGGGAGCAAACTCTCAAGGGTTTCGCTTTCCCAGACAGATAAAGCAGAGATACTGCTTTCTATTTTGGGGGTGAAGAGTCAACAGCAAAATACTAAAATCCTTCAGTTTTTGTTTCATGAAAACAAGCAGCTTTTCCCCTCTAGGCCTAAAAACATTTGTCAGAAGCCCAAGTGAAGAAATGTGAAAATACTGAGTGTGAATTATATCAGACTGTGAGAGGCAGTCTGGTCTAGTGAGAAGGCTAATGAACAGTACAGCTAAGAGAAATGGTTTTTTTAACCGATTTTCTGTGTGATTTTATACTAATTTTTGAAAACTTCTCAGACTTGCTCTAATTTTTCATGTGATTGACTTGAGACTCATGCTCCATCTACAGTGACTTTTAAGTATTACCTCACTGTTTACTTGAGCCCTAATTTACCTCGGGCCTGCAATGTTAAGCAAGACTTAATTACTACTGAAGGGAAAAATTCCTAGTGCGAGTCTAGTCATGAACCTGTCTGCAAGGAGGACAGGTTGGGCATGACCACAGCTATGCCCACCCCTACAAGTACTCCATCCTACTGCCTTGAGGTAGACTTAGATGGTAGACGGTGAGCAGACAAATCAGCCCTAATGAAGTAACACTTAGGAGGGTACAATGTTTTTTGTATTCTTCCCAGCAGTCTGAGGGCTACAAACACTAAGCGGCAAGTTTGCATTGCTGCAAGATGTTGGAGGACAGTTATGGGCCTGGAGCACTTGATATACAAGGCTGAGAGAGCTGCCTTGTTCATTCCTATGAAGAAAAGTGTAGGAAATCTTACTGCTGTCTACGAATACCTAACAGGATGGTACATTGAAGGCATACCAAAAGTCTTCTCAGAGATGCACAGCTGAAGAATGAGAGGCAATGGGGACAAGATTCGCAATGGGAAAGCCCAATTTATTATAAATGAAAAAAACCTACCATCAAGCTGGTCAAACACTGGAACAAGTTGTGGGAACTCTAACCTTAGAGATACTTAAAACTTGACTGAACGAGGTCCTGAGCAACCTGCTCCAACTGGACTTGGTCTGAGCGGGAGTCTGGAGTAGGTAACATTTGGAGGTCGCTGCCTACATGATCTTATAATTCTGTAATACGTCTTAAAAGCTGTATCAGAGAGCATACTGTTTGGCCTCCTATTGGTAGTACAGATGCAACATTTCCATACAGGCTCATCTCCAGAAAGCTCAAGCACTAGCATTCTACTTGATTTCAGTCCCTTCTTGATAGTTCATATTCAACCATCAGCCAATTTCTTTGTATAGTTGTATATATTCGAAATATTTGTATATTTCTTTGTATTTGTATATGTTCTTTTTAACCATTGAAAATGGTGACTTTGAAGTCCAGTTTGCAGAGCTAATGTATGTCCAGGAATTCTCAGTGAGGTAGATAAAGTGGATCACACCAAACATCCTGATCAGTGAGAGGGACTGTGTGCCTCCAATAATACTCCCAGTTTCTGCTCCGCACATCCATCTGCCTCTGCTTCAGAGCTTCCTGTCCCTCCTGAAAGGATGTTGCAGCTGTCTGGGTAGCAGTAAAAGAAACAACAGAGCTTTCAGTATGGTATTCAATAAGACAAAATTGGTGCCATTTCACCCTAACCTGTCAGACTGTATGAGGCAGTTTGCACATTATGTGAACAAAGGAGACATCCCTTCAGTGAGGGCAGGAAGCTCTGATAAGACCATTAAAACTGTTCCAAGCTAAACTATTCCTTCTTGTGCTGGAATCTGAGACTGTATTGAACAGCACTTAAGTAGTAATTCCAGCTTCATAAGAATGTTCCAAGGTATCATTAAGTAGAGCACTTGAAAATGAATTGTGCTTTTTATTGTCACAGGATACAGTCTGGTGTCTTTTCTTACTTTGGCCCTCCTTACTTTCTCCTTAAATTTAAAAAAGGCAGAAAGCCCACCCTTTTGTACAATTTCCCCTTCCGCAACTCCCATAAGATTAGGCAGTGCAAGCTTGGTTTATACTGCAAACATTTCATGAAAGAACCACTTTAACTTCGCAGTCTAATAGCTGCAGGAATAGCTTCCTAAACAGCTGTGCAGAGTGCTGGAGAGGTCGGAGGTTACAAACAGGGATAAATGGCTGTGCAGCACCAATGGCACTGTACGACTAAACACTGCAGTGTAGAAAACAGCTCACTTGTCCAGAAACACTTCACTCACGGCTGGGAATGCAGGCAGAGAAAGAAAGTGCTCATGCTCTATTATACCTTAGGGCTCAGAGTTCTCGTGTACTGCAGAATTAGAAAAGCAGCCTTGAGTGAGAGGCTAACAACTTTGCCTTACATGATTTTTACGAGAAAAAGGTTTCCCTCTGATTTTTTTAAAGCAATACATTTCCTTTGAAAATCACTTCTTGTTTTTGTGTGCTTATAGCCAAATACCCCCAAGCATCTATTTACTGCTCCTTACTCTGATTTCTAATTCACTTGGTTAGTATTGATACAGATCTCATCTAAACATTGATTAATAGTTTTCTCTTTCCAGGCTGGCGAAGAAGAACCATAACTTTCTATTTTCAGAGTGCATGTTTTCATCTTGTATTCAAACTGTGACAAAATATTTTTTTTTAAATCACTATCCTTAGAAACGTTCCTGCTAATTAACTGCCCCCTGACAAGGATTTGGGAGAATATACATGGGGCAGGAACATAGCTGAAACACAAATTATCTGTTTTGATTAGCTCAGAGGTTATGATCCTCAGCTATACATTACATGGGAGAAGAAGAGCATCTTATTAACCTCCTGGCATGAAGTAGGGATAGGCAGAATTCCACTCACAGCACCCATTCAGCCATAGGAAAACCACTAACTTCAAGATGACTGTAGCATCTCAGGAAGGTCAACTGCAAGACTGTGGAACAGGTAACCCAGCACACTACATCTTACAGAAATGTCTCCCATAGGTTGCCGCTTCCCAGTACCCATTGTTGTGGACTGTATCTCTTGCACAGGATTTAATCCATTGGCAGTGTTTTTAGAAATTGCCAATTTTCCTTTTTTACAGTGAGGGAAATTTGTAAGAAAAAATTACCCTTTGGAGAAATATCTTATTCATTACATTTACTTTACTTTTGAATGGAAAGCATTTTAATTGACATGAACAGACAAAAAAAAGTTTTTCTTAGCCTTATAGACAATCCCACTACCTTGAAATAATGGCTTTTAAACTTTGAGATGGAATAATATTATTTTTGAGATCATTCTTGATTATATAAGACTTTATATAAAACACATTTGGTCTGTGGTACGTTAATATTCACAAGAATTTTTACAAAAATTGGAGATATATGGTCCTGGCATGTTTACTTAGTACCTGTTTGTGAATCAGTACTTGTGGGTTCAGTAGTGTTAATACCAAAATTTGTAAAAATGGAATTAAAATCAGGTAAACTATGGTTAAGACATTGTATTCTGGATACAAGTTTTGCATACAAACTGATGGACAATTACCTCTCACATGCATTAAATATTATGTATTTTCAATTTACAGAGGTTTATTGTATTGAATAGAAGTCAAACAAAAGTTAAGGAACTTCCTGACCAATATTTGACTAATTGATACCTTAAAAATACCTTTTTCTTCTAAAACAAGTAATGATAGGACTTTGTCTATGACAGCGTCAACCTGAAACTGCTTTTGTCAAGTGTAAGGAGTGCAAATTCTGCTCCTGGGGTTATGCATGGAATTTGGCCTTGTAGTATTGTTCTCACACCATTAAAAACCTGCTGCTCACGGAAAGCTTTTCACAGTTACAGAACATAATCTCAGATCCAAAGCCAGCTAAAGACGGTGGGAGGTTTTCCATTGACTTAAGAGGACTTTGGATCAGGTCTCAGGAATGACTTAGAACCATTGAAGGTCTTTTTCTATGAATGGGATTGTTGAGGATTAAACCTTAGCTGGCTTTAAAAAAAAAAAAAAAGCAGCTTAATAATTCTGTTCTTTCAGATTCTTCACACTGAAGTCACAACAGCTGTATTCGGGTGTTATTCAAAAACAAGGCCCTTGCCCCTCCTCCATTACGCCTATACTTATGGAACATACTTACGCTTTCCTGACAGATGTTTCTTGATTAGTGCATCAGAGGAAAACAAATCACCACCTACAATGGTTCCTGGAGAAGCCTTGAGGAGAAACCCATAATCTATCATTTTTTTAAAAATTATTCAGTTCTTTTCATATGAATTTTTATGATTTCCCTGTTTTTTTCCATAATTTGTTTATAAATCTTATTCATGGGGAACAAAAGCAGCAATTTATCTCTGCAGTGTCCAGCATACCCAACATTTGCAGCTTTTACATTAAAACTTCTTTGTGAAATGCAGAGCAGTTAAAACAGCAGATACTGAATTCACTCCCTTTTAAAGAATAACCCTGGTATTTAAAAGAAAAATATATAGATACTTGTAAGAAATAACCAAGATGTTTCTTCATTTTTATATCTATTGCCTGATATCATGTCTAATTCATGGCTGAATTATAGATTCAGATCATATAGTAAAAAAGTAAATTATAGGTTGTTTACCTATTGAACTCTGAATTTAGCTTTCAGTAGACTGCATTTAATACAGGGCCATTTTAGTTCTTTTAGCTATCATCAGTTTATACAAGCAAACAAAAAATCCCTAAGCTCACAGTTTTACAGGAAAAATGAGTAAGTTGTGATTTTCTACTAAGTCTGCTTTGAAATGCTTTTTGTGTGAATTATGTGTTCAAGAAAAGTGCTAAACTGATTGGCCTGGAAAAAATAGTTCTCTATCTCTTAAAAAAAAAAAAAAATAAAAAGAAAAGAAAGACTATGGCTTGGTTTTCTTATAAACTGCATCTGTATCATTTGATTCCTTCCCTACTTAATATAGAGAAAAGTACCCCAGTATCTAATCTCTTTTAAATAAATTATATTTATAGCTCTTTTAAGCTGATCATATGCTTTCATAATGACGTCCCCATTAATTTGCAGTCTGAAAATTTGGAAACTAGATTCCGTTCATCTCAGTGTACTGTTAACTCTGAAGCCTGAAGATAGCATTTTAAATATCACTCTGATTGACTACTCTACAGCTGACCATTTTAATGAAACTATGTAAATAGTATTATTCTGGAAACTGCACCTAACATGTAATTTATTTAGATTTAATTTTTTTCAAGGGTCTTTCTTCCTTTTTACCACAGTCTGAAAAATAATAGGTAACAATACTAATGTGCTTATACTGCAGTCCTCCTCTGCCTCTTTTTTATTACAGAAAACAGATACTGCTGTAGCTGAGTGCAGTGTAAGCACAGTCAAGCATATAAAAATAATTAATGATGGCCAGTGTTAAAATAGTCCTCAAAATCTAAGGTTGTTTCACAGTGTACACCAAATGAGCCCATGCTGAAAGAGCACAGTGTCGTTATCTGTGGAAGGAGAGAAATCAGCAGACTTTGAAGCAGTGGAAATTCTGTGTGTGTTAGGGTAGAAGAGCAGTTTTTACATGCAGATGAGCAAATGTAAATTCCACTTACTGGGAGTACAAAAAATATTGTAAAAGAAGATTATGATGAGGTGTTTATGAGGGATATGGGATATTTTAGAGATATAAAACATTGATATAGATACTACAGTGCTGCAAAAAATGTGTGCCACATAAAGTCCCAATAGCACTGAGATAAAAATAAAGGGGTGAACTTAACTGCATGGCAAAATCAGATGTTACTGTGCAGATACAGACACCAAGTAATCGAGTTAGAAATTGGCCATTCTAAGAAACCAAACAATGCAAGGAATTTTATAACTTCAAAAGATTTAAATAAGGCAATCAAACATGAATGCTAACCCAAGAAAGTAGCTGAGGGCATCTGCCCAGATCATCACTGTTGTATCTTAGCGTAACTCCACCGAAGGCAATGGAGCTATGCTAATTTACGCCAACTGAGGATCCAGACAATCGTATTTAGGACTTTGAGTGACAAAATTACTTTTATTTCGGGGTATATGTTACAGGGTTTTGGCAAGTCTGACCAAACACAGAAAGTGCAAAACACTGCACTTTTAATTCCCCTTTTAGCAACCGTAGAGTTTATGCAACTTCCCATGGGGATTGCCTCAGCACTTGGGATATACCACAGCATCATGTTGCAGATCTTTGCGGATCTGGATGGAATGAGCAATTGGTTATGATCTGTTGATTTGAAGCAAAAATGATCAACATCACAATGGGAGTTTGCACAATAACCAAATTGTGCCAAAGAAAAGACCCTTGAATTGAATACAAGCAAATGCCAGGCTGAATGAGATTAATTATGTAGGACACATTCAATGACAAAGAAGTATGACCAAACCCAAGGAAGGCGGAGGCAACTGTACAAATGGAAAGACTCCAAGACAAGAAGGCCTTAGAGAGATTCATTGGGCATATTAACATAACTAAGCAAATTCATTGATAATTAATCACAATTAAGTGCTCCTCTCAGAATAGCTGCTTAGGGACTGCACAGAATGGCACTGGAATGACTGACAAGAGAAAAGTTTTGAAAATTAAAATGAACTGTCAAATAAACATTCACACTGAAATATTTGGTGATTAGTGAAGAGGTTAGGAACTAAGGGTTGTATCTTCAAAACTGCCTAAGTTGTTATTGCAGACACTGAATTCCACTTTCAAAGTTAGGCATATAGAAGTTGCAGGGATGTGGATGCCCAGCACTTACATTCCTTCTGAAAACCAACTTTAGACTCTGAAGTCATACAGGTCGTTTTGAAAAAATTACTCTAGTTCAGTGAACATTCATCTGAACTGAGACTATTTCGGGTGATAACTAAAAGTGGCAAATGGTTTTAAATACTGATTAAAATCCAAACAGAAAAAAGTACAACTATGAATAACTTTTGTTTTAAATAATTAATTACATAAAGAAAGAGGCCATGAACTATTTGGGTATTGTAGATGCCACTATGCAAATGAAGCCTCTAATTTCAGAGCTTTTCATGGTACTGAAAACTTACTAAGGCCCTGATTCTGCAAGGTGCTTCATGCAAACAATTTTGTGCCTGCATGGAACATTTCACAGCATCAGAGGTACTGATATGCAGTTGGCTTTTAAGGAGCTTTTTAGAGAGTACATGCTTTTAAGACTACCTCTTGGTAATGAAAACAATGATGAAGGGACTTATGTAAACAGAACTCAAGTATTTTCCATTTTGGAGACAAAAGTTGACAAACTTAAGTGAGAAAAATGGAATGACTCAACCTTACCAGAGTCTGAATGAGTTATTCTAACAGAAAAAAAAAAAAGCCCAGCCACTTCCATATGTAAAACTTATTGCGACTACAGAGATGAGGTTGCTGCAGATGATGGGTTTCTATACAAAGGACATTATCATAACACCACACAACATGAGGTTGGAAATGCTAGGTATAACCTACAGTGCCCATTTGAGTATTGAGAAGTGCAGGAACAGAGCCCAAGGTGTTCTGTTCTGGCCAGGCATGCATGCTGCCATCAAAGATAAGGTATCCAAGTGGAAATCTGCAATAAATACAGGAAACAAAAATGCAAAAAAAACCCACTGAAACCACATGAGATTCCTAGTTTCACTTGGCCCAAGGATCTAGTTGAACAAAATGGGAAAGATTATTCCTTATAGGTGAACTAATATTGGGGATCTATGTTCCTTGGTTTTGTTTTTAATAATTTAAATTAGACTTGCACGCTAACTTGCAATTTAATAACACATTGAAAACCGCAGTTTGTTTTACCATAACATTGCAGATAAGTTAATAAAACACTATCATTTACAAATGACTTAGTCTAGTAATCTTTAACATTACTCCAAATACATCATGTCTGGTCCTTGCAATCACATTTTCTATATAAAAGTTAGCTAAAACATCAAGGAACTTTAAAAAGTATCTACAGATTCAAAGGATACATACTTAGCATCAAAGGAGTATTTCATTGCAACACAAGATTACCTACTAGGCTCACCAACCTCAGTATTCAAGAAAAACTGTAACGATAACTTCTATTAAGTTTCCAATGTAGAGAAAAAAAAAAAAAGAGGACATAAACAACAGGGGTAAAAACTGTGATAGTAAGATTGGAAATGGTTATTCCTCTTGCAACAAAGAGTAATTTTGTAAGAGAAAAGTGAGTGAAAACTAAATAATGGGTCATAGTCTTACTGAGTTCTTATAGGCGGACAGATGTAATCTCAGCAGGAATAGGGAAGGGAAGGGAAGGAAAGGGAAGGGAAGGGAAGGGAAGGAAAGGGAAGGGAAGGGAAGGGAAGAAAAGGGAAAAGAAGGTAAGGCAAGGCAAGACACTGCATGGCAAGGCACGGCAAGGCAATGCAAGGCAAGGGATAATACTCTTGTGCAGATGAAGCAACAAATGTACACCCAGGCACTGAACACCAGAAAGACCTCAAGGGGCAAACATAGGATGTAGGTGGAGAAATCACTTCAGCAGCTAAATGAATCTCTGCAGAAATAACTGGTGTG
Organism: Buteo buteo; assembly: GCF_964188355.1. Lineage (NCBI taxonomy): Eukaryota > Metazoa > Chordata > Aves > Accipitriformes > Accipitridae > Buteo > Buteo buteo. The sequence goes on along the minus strand of NC_134187.1, from coordinate 20,410,617 downwards.
AGTACAAAAAGTGACTGTATATTGGGAGAACTATCAAGGTTTAAAGAGTATAGGTACCAATCAATGTCCAAGAACAATCTAGTCACCTGTTCTGTGGTGTTTTACTAATATATCCTATTAATTTTTGTTTCTGCATTTTAATTTTGTATTTGGAGGAGGCCTATTTTTTTTTCCAGATGACTAAAGCAAGGAAGAAAACACTACTTTCTTCCAGTAATATTTTATTTTATATATTCATCAGAATAAATACAATACAAGCTTCTCCATTTCTGGGAGGATATCCCTTCCTCCCAGTTGCTAGTTCTTGCTGAACAAATTGCAGTAAAATTACACCAATAAAAAGTGAATATTAGAGATCATGCTAACATAGAAGAGTTTCCCTAAAAGTATGAGCTAAGGATATCCTTTCTATCCAGAAAAAAATGTACTGCATGGAGTTGTTCTTCCTAGAAGAGTTGTGGTTAACAAGGGAGAGCTTCAGAGAAGCTCACTTTTCTGTCTGAACTGAATGGAAGGCACTGCTAGGATGACACATCTGGGAATAGGGAGACAAGGATAAAAGGAAGGTAGGAGAAAGAGCAGGAAATGACCACCAAGTATATGGAAATTAGGGCAGAGTGACATGGAAGAAGGAGGCACAGAAATTCCAACTCTTACTTCGCTGTGGAGAATGTGCAAAAATAGACCAAGCTCCTCACTTTGAGTTAAGAAGAGACATGGAAAAGAAAAGCTCTCAGGCTTCACTGTAGAGAGGGAAATGAGACCGTACTCCTCCCCGTAAGTGCCGTAAGGGAATACCAAAACATGTGCACCACAGAAAACAATGACATGCAAAATCTACATGGAGACACAGGTGCTTTGGGACTGAAGGACTGGGCATAGTACAACAGTGTCAGGTAAGCATCCAAACTTGTAGGCACCTGGTTGAACTGCAAATCTTTCTGAGGTTCAGATTATTTAATATAAGCACTGATGGGATATTCTGGCAGAAAATTGACCCAAAGAAACAAGGGCAAATATTGACAATTTGATAGTCAGCTCCACAGTAGACCAAGATAATATTTAGTTACTTATGGCCTTTGAAATACTGTGACTATTTTTACATCAAAGGAGCACTAAGTAGAACTAAGTTTGTTGTTTTCTGGGAGTCTCTGGTACCCAGGTTCTCTGGTTCCCATGTTGGCAGTACACCAAGTAGAAATGTTCTCAGTCAGTATGCTGCATATTGGCTGGGATTGTTTTACTGGTGATCAAAATGTGTCCTTTTAAAAACAGTAATTAATTTGTTTGGTTGGTTTTTTTTAAATTTTATTTTGAATAAGATTTAAACTGCTTCAAACTGTTGCTTTTTTCTAGTATTTATAATTCTACAATGGGATTACAGTTTTGAAGTAACTGTAGCTGTTAGAAAAACCTCCTATGATAAGGAGTAAATAAAGAAAACTGATAAGGAAAAGCCCCTGGGTAAGATTAAACTGGATTTAACTTACGAATATTTTAATATTGGTAGCTGTCAACGGGTGGGCTGTTAATTGCTTTCCCATCATCGTGAAGTTTACTCATCAATATAGTGTCCCCAGGTCCTTTAAAAATTAGTTGCTTTTCACAAGTCCTATAATAAAAATCTTAATGCTGGAAAAGCTTGGATTCTTGCCAGATATTAATTTCTTCAGAGACCCTGAAAGCTGTTGACCTCTTTTTTTGCCAGCAGCAGTAACCGAGAATTAAAGCTGAAGAAATTCTTCTGTTATTTGGAGATCATTGACCAGGCTGTGTAACTGCTTTGGTCTGCCGATAAACTATGCACAGACTCTCTTGTTTCCACTTGGGCTTTGGGTGAAAGTGGAAAATTGTACAATCTGCATTGTAAACCTGAGTAAGAAGCCTTACAGAAGAGAAGCATGGGTGGTAAGGAATAATTATGCTGACCCTGGAACAGTTTAATTGAAAGCTGCAACATTATTATTCTGGGAGCCAGGAAACGTGAGTGATGGAATCAATGGAGCCACAACTACCAAAAGACAATACAGTGAGCATAACTGTTAAACAAAATAAACTTTTCTCTAACCTTTTCAGATTCTCATATTATTTTGATTATAAATATTATCTGAATGATATTATTAATCAATATTATCTGAAGTGTCTGATACTTTATATTTTATTTCAGGCTTAAAAAGAACCAGTGTGTTAGCAAAAGTCCAGTTAGGAAGCTGCACTTCACATAACTTTTGTGTGTGTACAATACACACAAGGAGATCATGGATTGGTAAAATATGATATAAAGGCTTTACCAGCACATATGCAATATTTGCTACGTAAGCTATGCATGGCAAAGCCATAAAAGTATGAGCTCTTTCCAAACTATGCAGTCCAGAAATACGATCCCTATGCTGCACTATCAATTCTTCTACCGCACTATCAATTGATCTCTGTACCCCATGCATTAAAAAAGTATTTGCCAGAAATTTTACAGAGGTTGAAATCTTTATGGATGACTGGAAACAACTACACTGAAAGCCAGAACAAGGAATAAAAGATGAAGAAGAGATGAGAACAGTACAGATTGGTAGGGACAGGACAGAAGGGATCTCAGCTTGGGATATAGACAAAAAACGCATATACATTTCTCTCTACAGCCTGGGGCAGCAGCCAAGGCTACTGATTCTCACTACTCTTCCACCGTCAGCAGATATGTATGAAACACACCAGCAACGTTCCCCATCTCCTCCTGTTGCCAGTCCATGCAGAGCTTTATACCTTCTACTGCTGTTTGCTACCACAGTAGTTTAGGTGACCTATATAGCAGATATCAAAAGTTCTCATGGTGGCTGGTGGCCTGACAGAGAGCCAGTAGGATCCCACATTATGGAATTTCTGCTTCTTTTCAGCTTGCTCTTTTTAAAAGCAAGGAAATTATACCCCCAGACCTCACACACAGAAATATAACAGATGTAAACGAAGTACTTCACAGTTTAAAAATTCCAAAATCAAAATCGCTTATGTAGCTTTGGTTTAGCTGTTTTGTGCATATGCATTATCATTTACATGATCACATCTTCTTCCATCTTAGGCAAAGAACAAGAGCATAAATGAGAGCTGTATAAAGGATGCTGCCATCCCTAAGACTCCTACTTCCCTGCTTTCGAATATATGTGAGAAATGCGAAGACGCTTTATTTCTCTCTCTGTACCAACATGAGCAGGGTGTAGAGAGAGAGGACAATAAAAATATAAACGTGGTGCAAGCAGGAGATGGTCTGATTAGACAAGGAGCTTGAGACAGGGAACAATGTAGAAAAAATGATGAAGAAAAACAGGACAGAGTGAATGGACCAAGTGGAAGCTGGGACTGATCAGAGTTTCAGGGGAGGCGAAAGGATAGTCCCATGGCTGTTCTGGAACACTGGACTCTGTCCTGCTTTTTCTGTAGAGTTCATCCCTTTTCAGAAAGGGTCAATCACTCATCATGTAGAACTGCTGAATTCCCACAACTCCAAGCAAATTCAATGGGTACTTGCCTTTAAACATATACAGTTCTCTATAATATGAAGAACTGTGACAAATTGATTCCTGGAAGTCCCAAACTGAGCAATCAAAATTACATGCTTACATTTTCTGGCTTTAAAATGGGGATAATACCAACCCTGACTTACTTCAGAGTATAATTGCAGATGAAAATAAATTAATTCCTTTATAACCAAGATAAATTAATTAGGAAACACTCAGATGCAATGGTAGTGACAAATGTGTGAGTGAATTAGCAGTTATATCTTGAGAGTACAGTCTTAGAAAAGTGCAGTGAATAACAGACAGGGCCACACGTGGGATAGAGGAAAACAGAAGAATTTCATTAGTTGCTTATGCAGGGATTACTCTCTGCCCTGTGCAACGAATTACTTTGTTATCCTATGGAAAAATATGTGATCAGAAAATGAAGGATTGCCTTGTAATGAAAATACAAAAGAGAACTGAGTCAGGTTAGCCTGCTTAAAATTCTGGCATTTCCTAACTTTTGAATTCACTTAAGAGAGTTTTTATGTGTTCAATAGGTATTATAAGTGCTAAATAAATAACTTATGCTAAGTGCTAAATAAATAATAGATGCTAAACCTAAAAATATAACTTTAAATACGACAATCTTGTTCTCTTTGCTTAGGCAAAACTTGAAATAGGCAGAGAGAATGGCATGAGACAGGAGTGGAGTCTCAAGTTTAAGTGAGGTTTTGTGTTTTTTTTTCTTCCTGGTCTCTATTAGGTAGGCTTGACTGCAGATGCTTGAGAAAGGCAGAGGAAATGGGGTAATTCGGGAACACCTTCCAAACAGAAGTGGAAACTTTATAAAGGGTTAAAGCAGCGAAGTCTGTGCTTAAAGCATTATTCATGCTGCCCCAAGAGTCTTACCTGTGTTTTGCTTATGTAATTACATTTCCTCGAACATCTGCCACTTGACCCATCCCAGCCCAAAATCCAGGTCCAAATCTGAGTTTCTCAGGGGTTATGTGCCCATGTCTTACTCTGCTTATACTTATATATTTTCCCTGATCTCATTTACATGCCTTCTCCTTGCATATCACACAGCCTTCTAGCAGCATATACCAGCATGATCTAAACTGATAGTTTTTATTTTTGACTGGCTGGGAAATAAATTGTAAATTTTGTACCTATAGTTTGCATCTAGTGACTAGAGTAGCTAAGACTAGAGAGCAATCTTACTTCAACAGCTTTCTCATGCTTGCTTTCTTATCTTTCCCATGCTTAACATCAAGGTTTGTTTTTTTCATCAGGGTATGTACTGAACTCCAGAAATGCTATTTAAGGCACTCATGTAAGGTAAAGACAGAACACTACTTAGCATGGCAGCATAAGCTATGCATTCATACTTTCCCTACCCAATTTTTCCTCGTTACTTGTGAACATCTTTCCATGTTAACCATAGTACCAACTCAGGAGGACCACTATCTCATAGCACTAATAAATGCTAGAATTCTTCCACATACAGAGCTGCAGTCGAGCATATGGTACAGGAAGACAGATCAAAGCTAAGTCTCACAATTCTCTAACTTTCATTGCTCACAATTGTCACTCCAAAGAACTGAAAGGAATTGTAAAGAATGCATTTTAAGTAGGGGAATAACTAAGTAAACACTAAAACCCATAGTCAAATGAGAAAATGCATTAAGCTGATAACAGTGATACAAACCTAGGGAAAATTATGCAAGCATTAGGGAAAAACAAATTGTTTTCTCTTCCCTCCAATCTACGTCTGAGAAACTACAGCACTTTAGTGGTTGTATAATCAGAAGTATTTCATCAGTCTAATCACATGAGAATTTTCTGTTCTAGCTAGCAAACTCAAACGTTCAGAAAAAAAACTGAATAGGAATTCAAACATTTAGATGAAATTCTAGAAGTTCTGGCTTCTGTCCATTCCTATCACCTAATGAATACACAAAAGGAAATACTATGTCAACAGACTTATGTATAGAGCCAGCCTGTATGGAATTTCTAGAGGCTTCAACACATGTTCCAAGCAGGATCAGCCCCTTCTGCAGCAGCTCTCCAGACAGTGTTTCTAATTTCTGATACAACTATACGCAATTTGCAGTCAAATAAATATTTATAAAGAAAATATTTGTTCTTTATATCTTACTTGAGTTCTTGTGAGCTTGTGGCCAGCATACTTCGAATGCTTTTGTCAGCCAAGGGGCATCCAGATAAACTGTAAGACATGGCAGGATATACAAGTAAGTTAATCTTCTCATTAACTGAACACTCCCAAACAAACACAACATAAAAATTAAAAAGTAAAAGTTTGTAATGCAGAAAAGCGATGGGGCAAGTGCTGTAATATTGAATTTTGTAATATAGTTAACCCTCTGAATATATTTAGGTGTCAACATTACTTCCAAAATTACATACTGTAAATGTTCTTTTTCGTTTGTTTGTTTCTCTATGAACTAGTAAAATGTAACAAAAAATATTTGAGATTCCTGGGTTAACTACGTAAATGCTTAAGAATACTTTGGAAATTTTAGTAATCTATTTAAAAATAAAAGACGTTTATACAACACACAAATTAGCATGCTTTTAAGATCAACATATATTACTCAAAGGGTTAACACATAGTTCAACGTTTTACTTTGACAGCATTGTTGAGGTAAGCTGAAAACAATAAATTGAAAAGACAGAATCCACCATGAAAAAAATGAAGTCACACCTTCTATGTGAGGCGTAATTACCAGTCACATGACCACTCCCATCACACCCTGGTGTTGGACATCTGCCACCAAACAAAAACAAAAACAGCCAAAATAGTAAGTATGTTTAAAAAAAAACTTTTAAAAGTTTCATTGTTTCCAGTTTAGCTGCAATGACTGCAAGGGGTTTTAAGCATCCTAATCGAAAAGCTGCAAAATGAACAGGTTTAAATGAAAATGGCGTCTCAATACAATATAGCATCATTAAGAACAAGCAAATACACGTTAGCTTATCACTTTACTTAACTGGCAGTTTGAAACATTTATATGCTGCAAATGTTGCATGCTCATACTGCAAGGCGTATATGTACTCGTTTGTTTAAAAAAAGACAAAGAGAGAAAAGGTTAAAAGGAGAAAAATAATTTCACCTCACATTATGCTTACGTTATTAAATCCTTTTTGCTCTCTTTGCATTGAGGGTATTTGGGTTTAGGACTTGGGATTGTAACTTCACCCGGATACCTTCTTTCTTCAAGTGCCTCTTGGAAAGGATCCAAATCTTCTGGCTACAGGTAAATACATACACATTAGTTTCAGCTAGGTGAGGTTACAACGTATGCAAAATAATGCAAAGCAGAGTCATCAGATGTTATCTCCTCCTTTATTCTATTCTGCCAGAGAAAATTAATGAAATTATTTTATATTCTTTCACCTTTTAAACCTTTATATAATACTTGGGTATTTTGATGAAGCAATGAAGACTTCACAAAATACGGAACGTATAGTTTATTGAACTAGAAAAGAATAAAAAAAGGGCAAACCACAGCTTTTTCTACAGCTGTCATATTGCTTCAAAAGAATCAGTATTTTTTCCTAAAGTTACCACAAAACAGAGGAAAAGGAAAAAAGATTATTAAATACAGTATCTTACGCATCAAAAAGCCATCTTACAACATTTTTAACAGTTTAGAACATCTCAAAGACGAAACAGGAGCAATCTTAACATCTACACACAGAATCTCAATCTGGGGCAAACCTCAATGGATCTGTCTGGCAAAGTAGAACTATATAATTTGTAATTAACTTTACTGATGCATTCAGAAATTCAAAATAATCTGTTTCTGGAATGAAGTGGCTGAATGCATTGATTTAGCGATTCCTGCAGATGGTGCTATAAACGACACAGTAGAAATAGGGAGTTTTGCTTGCTCTGAAAAAAGCACTCTATACTGTCTGTTTTACCTCATATTTCCTTGATAGTGACAGATTTCCTCGTTAGTTCAGTGAAATTAATAGCAAAACTGTAGTTAACACCAAAGCTAGAATGCATTCAGTGTATCTAGTGAAAATGCCACTTTGTTATATGTTTCAAAGTTACTGAAAATAGTTTTATATTTTAATTAAAATCGGCAAGAGATGTGCTACACACAAATGATTAGCCTAATTTTCTGTTAGAAACCAAGAAGAAACAGAAGACAATCTCTAGAAGTCTCCAAACAGCTAAATTGCATTGAGCGCAGGATTGTAAACTGCACAGTGGATACAGATTAAAACCTGATGAACAAAAGCAGTGGCACTGAACCTTGTCAGCAGACCTCTTCAGTGTCCTGGCTATTCTAAGTTTTGAAAAGTAAAATAAATTCACTAACATATTTTCTTTATTTGCCTCTTCTGTTTAAAGGGTTTTGCTGTTGTCTTGGTATTATGAATTGAAAAGTAACACTGATTTGCAATAGCCCTTCTTTGTATTTTTCAAAGAAAGTATTTCATTAATACAGGCCCTTTCACACACAGAGCTATCAGGAGTGTATAAGTAATCTAGAAGAAGATTAGCTGAAATAGTTGAAAGCTTACATTATACTCTGCTGCTTTTGTTTAAATAGATTTCTAAGTAATACGTGCTTTCAAATACTCAGCACATCATTTATGGTTTTCAAATACAGGAGAATATCTTGTCCTTAGAGCTGATTATCCCAGTATTGCACAGTTATGTCAACTTGCTTATACAGAGTAACGTAATCTGGATATAGTGAAACATCTTTACTGCAGAAAATATTTGTTAACAAGATGACGCTGTTAGAAAACATGATTCACATTCATGGTTCAAATGTTGTCTTATGGAACTTAGTCACAGATCAGATGTGTGCCAGCATGATATAGTCCTAAAGATTAACCAGCAGAAAGTCCTTTTTGTAGAAAACCACCATTTTTATCATGTATTAATTTTGTTTCCTCTTTCCCTCCAAATTTCAGAAATTTAATGAATTACCAAAATTAGATTGCAACAAGAACTAATAGATGAAAAAGACATACATTAATCTCTTTGGAATCATCTTCATCTATCCTACTGGGCTTCATTTTAGTGTAGTCCACTGGCAAGTCCCAGCAGTCACCCTCGTTCAGTTGGTAACACCGGTTATTCATCACGGCTTGCCGTTGCGGGGACATTGGCTCCAGTGGTGTCAAAATGGTACAGCAACCATCTCGCTGCCTCTGCTTGTTCATGCTCAGATCCAACGTCCCATTTTCATCGACTTCCATATCAGGATTCTGTCAAAATAAGAAAAATATTGTTAATTTGGCTTCACACTAGCAAATTGTTACCTCTTCTTCAATCTGATTGCCTAGCAGAATGATAAAACGCTTTTCCATTCCTGTATAGATTGTAAGCATTGAGCCCCCTCCCACACATAGCATGATGCTGTTACACAACATTAATGCTGTTAAAGTAGATTTCTTCCTGAATGGCTAATCTCATGTTTGGGGGAAAAGGGGAGAGTCTTCAATACCCCTCCTGCCACCCGCCACACAGGTGCAAAATTTGGAAAAAAAAAGGAGAAATCTCTAAAGGCATTTTCTTGTCATTGTCTTTATGTTCTTGATTTATTCTGTGACAGGTGAGTATCTACGACTTAACATCTGCATAATTCTTGTTCCCAGTCCTGACACCTGTTTCGGTGATTAGAGTAACAAAAACCAGCTAGCATCAAATACTCTTTGTTTCTTTGTTTATTTAACATTAACAGTCAATGCTTGACTAGATAATGTCAGAAAATTAAACAGGGACGTAGGGTACCAAAACAAGTCCCTTTGGACACGATTTGTCAATGAGGAAATACATTCAGATTTCACAGTTCCTTCCCTGCAGACGTAAATGTATCAACATTTCATATATCTATCTTTATAACCAATAAATTCAGGTAGCGGAACAGTTGTAACAATAGTTGTGCATATTTCTGCGGCGACTGAGGTACTGTGAAACATAGGGTGAGTATGGGCTCTGACTTTTTCTTTTATAGAAACAAACAAGGGTTGTCTATTATATTAGATGAGGAGAAATAAGATATCTTAAAATGAAGACAAATTTTTAAAAAAACTAAGGGCAGATAAAATTAAAATGCCCACAAAGAATCCCTCATCTTTTAAAAAATGAAATGCTCCATGGGAAATTTGGTTTCAAAACTAACGTGAATGTGACTGACTCCTCGTACACCTGGCGACTTTCTCTCCTCTTGTGTAACAACAGAGCTGCAGGTAAGCACTGTGAATGCAAATCTCTGTTTCTGAATTACTGCCTTTTGTCAGAGTATACATCTAATTGCTGCTATCCTGCTAATATAATTTAGAAAATACTTGTTTATCTTCTCAGATTCATTCCTTCAGTCTCAATATAGGGTGACACATTAGGAAAGAGGCCCCTTCTGGTTTTGACACGTAAGATTTTTAGCATTTTATTCCAACTTTTTCCATTGTGTTGATGTAGAGAACAACTGCATTTATTTACATGCCAGAAAGAGAGTTCCCTGTTGAACAGTATTAAATAAATTAATATAAAAAGCAGCATTTGAAAACAAGGTCACCAGCCATTCTGGCTGACATCATGATTATTACTAATACTTACTGCTATGGGTTTAGTTTGTTATGAATGATCAAGGGGCTTTACACAATGACGGGAAGAAAACCTTTGTCTATATGTAGAAGAACAGAACATGTCTGCCAGCTCACAAGCTCTTCTATAAGCACAATAAAAATGTTTCCTCTGCACTGCATCTGTCTACTTAGCCATCTAGTGGTCTCCTATAGGTAGCACTGTACTGTTTACTGGTGCATGTTAAATACTAATTTCTTAACAGCTATCAGAGTTGAAACTTAAAAGTTTATAATGAAAAAAAAATCTTCTGGTAAATCTGTAATGAATGTTAGTAGTGCACTGTTTTTCTTAGTATATGAAGCTTAACAACAAAAGCTTTTAACTGTATCTGTATAGCCGTTTCATAACATATTGAGGCTCTATGAACATACAGAACATTAGTGACCCCACACTACTGTTAAGCACATTTAGAGTCACCTATACCGGAGGATTTGTTCATTTCAAATGTATTATACAGTGACTTAGGAACTGTGATATCACAGACAGGCAAGAAATTGTAACATACAAGTAGCATAGATTTCTTTGCACTAGATCTTACAACCTTAGGTCCCATTTGTGACTTTTAAATGAAAATACATTGTTAAATCTTAATCCTTTCACAAAATGTATGAATAAGACTGTGTTTAGCAAAAAAATCAGTAGTGCAATTAATACCACTTGAGCAATCCAAACATCTTTTATAATTATAGATGTCACTAGTAAGAGACAAATTAAAAGAAGTACATGCTACCAGTATCATCAGTTTATATACGGATCAGGATTTCCTGAGATACTTGTGAGCAATTTGCATCTTTTTTTTTTTTTCCCTCCCTGCTTTAGCAGAGCCACCAGATTATGTTAATTTTGAGGAAAAGAAAAAAAAAAGCAAGATGTACTAAAGCTATTCTTCTATCTATCAGGGGCACAGAGCAAGTGCAGTAAAGAGAAATCTTCATCAACAAACAGAATTACTAATTTTTACCCTCGCACAGAGATCCTGAGGCTTAGTGGAGAGGTTCTGAGGCATCTCCCTGCAGCGAGTGGAGAGATTCAGAATAGCAGTAGCAGCCATGTGCGCTGCCTCCATGTCATGAGTATAGTCAAAGCTGCTCTTGCTGCAGGTACTGCTGGCACTGCTGCCTCCACCACAACTCATATTGCTGCTGCTGCTAGGGGCATAACTGCTTGTTGTGCTGCTGGTTGGACTTGAATTCTTACAGTAGCGTTTAGCTGTGGGAAGAAATATGACAGGGATGACTCAAAAGAACAAGCATTCTGCATAAGTGAAGAGAAAAACAAACTGCTGGAGGTGAAGTTTATAATGAGCAACAGTAACTGATGCCAAAAAAAAAGCCCGCAATAAGAATGATGGCTGTATTTCTTGATTTCTGTCTTGACTTTTATATGCTACGTGAGTTTGTATGAAATAACCTCCTGCAAAAATCTGCATGACGTGACCATGAATCGTTCTGACAAACAGGCTGGATTTAGAAAACAATAAAAACACAGAAACACTGCTTTTACCCCACATATATAGTCAGACAGAAGGTAGGATCTGCTCGGCTCATTCGTTTTTATCAGTGAGGGGCAACATAACACTACGGGACCTTCTCCTGTTTACATGAGCAAACTGTTAATTTAAGGCCTAGAATCCCCAGAGCTGCTGGAGATCATGCCCACCGTAAGGCTGACGGGCTTGGTCTCCGGGCCACAGTGCGACCCGTATGTCCTCAAACACCCCATGCTTCCTAAAAGGTTTCTTCTTCCTACATCACAGGCAAAAATTATGACACTGGCCATCAGAAAGGAGAGGAACATGATGGAAGGAGAGAGGCGGTGGTCACGCGTGAGTTTCACCACGGCTTGCACAAAGGCAGAAGCAGCAGCTGTATAAGTGGAAGCAGATATAAGTGAAACGTCCCCACCTTCAAACAACCCAAGCACCTGCAACCCTTCATAAAACCAAGAAGGACCACAGACCCCCCTTCCCGCTCACGCCGAGGACAGCAGCACTCAGCCGTATGCTGGCCCACAGAAGCCACGAGCGGTCACAGAAGAGCTAAGGCACTGACAAAGCTCACGTCCAGCCTATCCACATACAATGCAGCACTGGTGCTGCTTTTGGGAAATGCTCCTTGCGGCCAAAGGTATTACAGTAATAATGGAAACCAGCCCTATTACCCCACTTATTTCTCCAACCCTCTTCCCAAATAAACTGTTTTAAAAATATTTATATAAAATGCAAGAAAGTGTGAGCTCATCTCCTAAATTTAAGTTTATGTATTTCATAAAAAAATAAAAGTCCAGCTCAGAGGATACATGCATGCATATTACAGCGACTACTTCCCCTCACGATGGAAATGTATACTGCAGAGATCATACCTTATAGCACAGTATAACAATAACCAACTAGCAAGCTGATTAGAGAGCTATACAAAAAAGGTCAGGCCCTAGCTAGAGCTCTTTCGTGATGGGCTCCATTTAAATGCCAGACTCTTCAGGTGTATTTGTCTGAGCAGACACACATATAATAATCTGCTCCCATGAGCACAGCCCATTTGTGAACCACAGGCTGCTTTGGTAGGCAGGCAGGATTCAAAAGAAGAATCTGAAAGCAAAATATCTCTGCTAGAGCTTATGTCATCCTCCTTTCTCTAAAAAAATGAAAAAAAAATCATGGCATTATTTTTACTGTAAAGGAAATAGTGTTTCACTTAATTCATAACAGATGGAGTTTTCTCAGGAAAGCCACATAATGCACAGGGTGTGATTTTTTTTTAAGTGAAGTGAATGCTAAACATTCATCACATTTCTTTGTTTTGAACACATAGTAGCACTACTCTAGCAGGGTATCCACTAACACTAAATCTGTGAACTATTTCTCAAGAGTTTCATTATTAATATAGTAGTCAGTGGTGGTCATTAAAAATTCAGCATTTATCCATTGTTACTTTGTAACAGTATCTAAGACACACAGAATTTTCCTATACTTAAGGAAGGAAATAATTGAATAATTCAGTTTCTACTGTGTTAACACAGCAAGCACCCTGTACCACTGAACTTGTCAAATTAGAAATATCTTTCAAAATTCATATGAACAAGTAAGACTTCTGTCACTTGCAAAAAATGTTAGTCTTGTTATAGCAGGTCACATTTAGACAGACATAAGAGGCATACTACATGGGAAATTATATATATATAAGAGTACATGCTAAAGAAAGGGAGGGAAAGAGGCAGCTTTACACATAGGACTAACCATCAGAAACTCATGCAGGCTTTGATAAGGACTCCTCTGTGGCCTTGGTCAAACTACATTATCCCTCAAATTCATTTTCCCTACACATAGAAAGTTGCTTCTAAAATTTAGTTGTGTTGTGATTCACTTGCAAAACACTTTGAAGATGTAAAGTGCTACAAGCATGCTACACAATTATTAGCTTTTAGATTACCAATAATTTAAGCAAAACTTACTTAGAGAGAAATGGCCATGGTTATTTTAACTTTACTGTAGCTGTACATTTTAAGATTCGTCATATAACCCAGACTGTTCATTTCACATTAGCTTTTCAGGCGAAACAAAGGTCATCAATTTATAATGAACTAAATCAAGTTGATCTCTAATGAAGGGAAAACTGCATTGTTTCAATATCAGATAGTTCTGCTTGATATATCACCCAACCCTGTGGCACCACGTTTTGGAAGCTCTGTAGTCCACCTACACTTCACGATCCAGAGTGAAACCAGATGTGGAGAACGCCTTTCCCGTTAACTAACAGATACAGGTCTAACCAGCTGCGTATCCAAACTGGCCTACCATCAGACATGTCTAGGGGCTGATTACAAAGAACCTCTCAAAGTCTACAGGGTCCTTTGCTAATTAGCAATGGAGGAGTGGGAGAGATCCCAACAATGTGAACGACCAAAGGAAGATATCTGGAGTGGAATTAAATTCTGCCCAGGCACCCTCAACCCCAGTATTGCCTAAATACTGAGTGTGTTACGTAAATTAATTACAGTTTCAACACTTTTTCTGACTTGCACAATAAGAGGTACATCTCACCTAACTTCAGATATGTGACCTCGTCACTATAGGCTTCCTATACAGGCAGTGGAAAAAACCAGGAACTTTCAGGCAATGATTCATCTGACCAGTTTTAAATAAGTACTTCAGAAAGAGATGAACTGAATCAGAGAAGTGTCATTCTTTCTCCTTGGATCTGAAAGAGGTGATGAGCCCAGATGTAGGTGCTGACATTATAAAAGTCTAGATATGGTCAGATGAATCCCACTCCTAACATTTTCTCAGTGTTTTGATGGAAGGACCCAGGACTATTGGTGGAATGAGAGGAGCTCCTGCCATCACCTGAGCAACTGAAACAGTTGCTGTCTCCTCTGCCTGCTGTGTCCAGCTGTTCTAATCTCTACTGCTGTATACCAGAAGCCCAACATCCAATACACTATGAAACTGGTTTCAAAGGAAAAACAAGCCCACAGACACAAGATTTCTCAATAATTATCAGAGCATCCTACCCCACAATACAAAGTATCTATTTTCTACCTGGTTTTTACTAAAGCTCAGGTGGAAAAAAAAAATCAAGAAAACAATCCAAAGTAGCTATTTATGTTTATGTCACTCACAACCATACACTCATTGAACATAGAATCCTTTCTCTAATGATGAAAATAGAGTGCTAGCTTACAATTAAAAAAGGCTTAAGACATGAGGTTACTGATTTTTCATATCCTTAGACTACTTGTCTCATCTTATATTCAGAAAAGCTAAAGCGCTGTTTACTTGCAAGTTTCCCCAAAATGACTTTTCAGAACTACATGTTTTCATATAAAAGTGTTTTGCTGACATACATAATAGGTGTGCACTCAGTACCTCCATAATGGCTTTAGCAGCAACAATTAATCATTTTTTTTACACACAAATACAAAGTCACCTAAAAATACCGTGATGTTTCCTGAGGAAGAGTGGCTCTTTTAAGTGAAGAGCCTCTTCCTGAAATCTCCTTCATATTCAGTTATTTACAATAGCTGCCAGCAAAATCCTTGTTCCGTTGAAAGTCAGGGCCAAAACTCTGACCAATTTCAGCCTGCCCAGGATTTCACTTCATCCTTCTATGAATTTAGCTGATCTTCCTGAGGAACTTCGAAACCCTCTGCCAGTTTAAGCCAAATATGATGGAGTGCTTATGGAATATCAAAAAGATGTGAATCCTGAAGGTTTCATGAGAATCACTGATAGGGTACAAAGAAAAACTCAAATTAGGTCCCATCTCTGGGACCATGTCGGCATGTCTATCTGGCCAAATGGCAGGCACATCACTTGGAACCAGGTACATACAGCATGTGCCGCCTCCTGCAGAGCCAGGGGTATGGAACAAATCCATATGGAATTAGCCTTCATTTGGCAAACAACCTGCTTCAGCTATAATGGACTTGAGCTGTTCTGAGTACAGAAGAACCACGTATACTTGCTGTACCAGCCTGAATCACACGTATAGTCTCCCTCAGTCCTTTCTGGCTCACATTACTGAGCAGTGAAGCAACCTAGCCCCAGTCTTATCTCCAAGTAAAATTCCTATTTGTATCAAAGGAAGATGAGTGTCCATGAAGACAGTGACCTATATCACCCTAGCCTTTGATTATTTAAGGCCACTGTGAAACTTGTGTTTAACGTTACATGCATTTTCAAGTTCTGGTGATTCGGGAAAAAAAGTGGAGTTTGTAATTATTTGCTGAAAAGGGCTCTTAAATGAGAAAAATATTTATCAGTTGCTTAAGCATCAGTCATTTGATCTGAAAATACGCATGTCCACAGGATCCTTAGTAATACCCTGATTCCTTCCTTTCTGCAAGAGCAGACAAAGCATATATGCAACAGTTAATATCTCATTTACCTTATATTAATGTACACTCATTAGCTTACTAACCACAGTTGGAGTTAGTGCTTTACCTTTAAGAATGTTCAAGCCCTTATTCTGATATAGGCAAACAAGACAAGCGTTTGAGATAAGAAAAAAGGGCACTTTTACTCAAAAATATGTTGCTTTTCACAACCCTTCTCCTTTCTGCTATAGTGCAAGAACATGCCTGTTGATTCTATGAGAAAGCAAAATATCCAAAACATCAGAAGTACGAAGGCAAGACCTGTAGCATTTTTCCCTTTCTCCACTTACCTACTTTTGAATGTCAGAGTCTGTGTTCAGGCAACAGCATAAATTGTTCTACAGCGTATACTTATTTCTGCTTTCCTAAACAGAAATCTGACACCTGCCTGAAATTTCCTATGGTACTCAGTGAGTAGTATCAAATATTTTAACCAAAAAATAAACTGTTAACATTAGAAAAAGAAGAAAAAAAAAGAAAAGATAAAGGCACAGTTTGGTTTTTTATATATATATATATATATACACACACACATAATACATTTATACACACATAATAGTATTGCTCTGAAAAACTCCTGATGCCCTCAAAAGCTACAATCCAAATCCTCATTCTTTACCCTGCAGTTCATTTCTCACCCCTAAAAAAATTCCTCTTGCCTGACAGACCCCATCCATTGTCTTCTCCTGAACTGAAGCCACTTTTGGTCTACTCCTAAACATGTTACTTATATTAGGTTTTCCAGAGAATTCAACAGGTAGTATTCATGAGGACAAAATGAGCAGAAATGCCTCATTAAGTAAGTAGCAGTGATTTCTGAAGTGCAATGAGATCCAGGTTTTCTACTTCCATATCCCCACAGAGCAAGTATGTTATCTTTATGGGTTACCTGAACTACCGTACAGAAGCAAGAATCCTAATGTGACCCTTGAGGCCAGGTCTCCCAAATAGCAACATAAGGACTAGCTCTATTACTTAGCTTTTATTGCGATCTCAACACATCCCAGGAGCTTAATAGCTGGAGATGTTCTTTTGCCTGTGCAACAATCCTGAAGCAAGCACCGTATAAAACAACGCTTTTTTAAAAGGCCTTTAAAATAACTTACACATGACAGCATTCCTCATAATACTATATGAACATGAAAACATGTCTTATTTGTATGATGTTTACATATACAACAACATGATTAACTGCAAACTTGTCTCTCATGTATAAGAGTGTGCACCTCCTACCATCATATCCTTTGGGGGATATATCCCTGGATTGCACCTTGGGAGCTATGGCTCTCTTGCCATAGGCATGGTTGTCATAACTGTTATATTCAAACGTAGTCTTAGAGTATTTCTCTAGTTCCTTGGCCAAGTTGGAGCGGGGTGTGGTGGTGGGGACATTGTTTCTGTAGCCATACTGAGGGATCTCCAATTGCTTAACAAAGCACATGGGCCTAGAAATTAAAGATATGTAAAGTTTGTTAGATGCAGTTCAGTTTACTGTGTCTGTGCATAATTTATAGTTCAGATTAGAAAATCTTAGTTATTTCTTGTACTCAAGAGACAGCAATATATTATTGCATTTGCTTAGTTTGGTTATTTTCAGCAGACAAACAATATATATTTTCTTGAACAAAGCCTAGACAAAATTAATTCTAATACCACTAAATGTATCCTGTAGCTAAAAGTATTTTAAAATTCTGTTTTAAAATACTTCAGGGTTTCCCCTTCCCCATGTAATTGCATCACATAGCAAACATTTTCTCTTTTGGGAGGTGAATTAAAGAGGGGCAAGCAGACTGACAGAAGAAGTTTGGACAAATTCCTTTAAATGTCAAAAAGAAAAAATAGCACTGGAAGCTCCACTTAATTAATGGAGTTTCCTCTGAATTTCTTTCAACAGAGTTGTATGCTCTCTTCCTGTATGCTTTCCAAAGGAGCTAGTCCTGTTTCATCCTTCAATATAGAAATCCATGTTCATCTTGAGAAATACACAGGGGAGTCTCACAACCTCTGTTGACTCTGAGCTGCTGCCTCGCAGGTCCTGCTCACCCTTAAATGCAAGGTTCTGGCAGGACCTGCGATTCCTAATACACAGATACACACCTCAAGGAAGGTCCTGCCAATGAATACAGAATAAAACTGTATTCAGTTGAATTTCTCTTTTGTTTAGGATCAGGGAGGGTAGTCAGGAAAAGCCCTGACTGATCTCATTCGGCCACTGGAGAAACTTGTGAGATCTCAGTGAAAGAATGCTGTAGTGAACTCCCCTGTCATGCTGTCTTCTGCATGTGGACACAGAAGTCGTCAGCTCTCAAAGCAGGTAAATGAAGGTCAGATCCTGCAAACCTTACCTATATAAGAAAGTGTTATATGACTGGGTCATAGGGAGCAACTGCTACACAGTGCTGCATGTCTACCTACTGCATTTACCAGGAGGTAAAGATGATGAACAGCACACCTGAGGTGCTTCTGCTGGAATCAAGAATCACATAATCAAGTCTTCTTTTTCCTTTTTTTTTTTTTCCCTTTACTGCATTTATAACCAGAGGAAATGGAAGGAACATTCATAGGAACATAAATTCAGTCCAGACCAGAAGTATCATCATGCTGACTGACAAAATGGAATGTGATAAATAGTAAGAAATAGGTTTTGAATATTATGTTTTTCTGAATGAATTCATTTTCATAGAATTTAGTCAGGATATTTATGTAAAGATCACCCAAGAAATCATATTAGTCATACTATTCCCTTTGATTTATGTATGCTCGTTCCTTTAGACACTTCTTCCTCACAAAATACAGTGGGCTTATTTATACAATGAGCTGATATGAATAATATTTTGATCCTGTCTTGAGATAATCTACATTTAGCTTAAAAAATGCAATTCAGATCCTGTACATCCAATGTAAATCCAAAATTTCTGTGGAAGTCCCATGAATTTGATTTCTTTTTAAGTAAGAAATTTTAAATGCAGGTGGGATGGAAATTGGGATGAAGACAAATATTCAAGATTTACTCTTAGAACATCTCTGTCTGCCCATCAGTTGCCTGCATGCAAATATTATAAACAGCTCCCAAGTTCTTCATCTTAAATACTTCAATGACTTAAAGGTAAAAGGGAAGCAGAAGACAAGATGAAAGCATTAGTTGAGTTGCCTATAAAATCTGAAACACAGGGCAGGCTCACAAGCAAAGTTAAGATTGCAGCGCAGCTTCCTAGGGAGCTTGCCAGCAAACTGGATGCTGCTTTTGAGCAGCTGCCTTCTTTGTATGGCATCTGACTGTAGTGGCTTCTCTCTAATGAGCAGTGGTAAAAGCCACTGCATTTTTGATCTGTCTTCTTCCATCAAGTGAGAAACTGTGTTACTCCCTCAAAGGGTGTTTTTTATTGATAGGATTTGAAGAACCCTTCTCTAAGAAAACTGTCTGGGATGCTGTATGAAAAATCGTACAATCCGAATTAGGGGCAGTTAAGATAAAGCCCATCAAAAACAATCTGAAGAAGGAAAACACAGTCAACAGGCATGGCAAAAATTCTTCTGTAGATGTGAAGCATAAGTCTGTGTTCTTAGCTCTATGGAAAGACTGGACCGGTTTTTGAAAAGACCATCAAGATTAGATGAAGTTTTAAGAGAGTATTCAAAGAATGACGTTGATATTACAGTAGAAAACTTTCCTTTTAAGCAGCCCTATCAGATTTTAAAACTAGAAGACAGCTAAATACTAAGAAACGTATGGGATAAGTAGGAAATTCCGGGAACTAAAGCTGCGGCACTTCCTCCACCCTTTTCGAGGCAGCTGGGAGGGATGTACCTATCCCAGCCCGCAGATACTGTCGTATCGATGGAGAAATTCTGCAGCTCTTGGGGCATCATCAGCATAAGGCTGGTACAATCATGCAGAAGTCTAGTTCCTTTACATGTATCCTTCACACTTCAGCTCCTTAGAAGTAATATTTTTTCCACCCACATATCTCAAAAGAGGAGACAATAGCACAAAGCTGGATACAGCTTTGGATAAATGCAGAATCCTATATGGATGAAGACAAGGGGTATAAATATGTCAAATTGGTTCAAGGTCCTTCCTGTATGAAAATTTAGGACAATTTTTCTCTCTTTCTATCCTTCCTGGCAGCAAGTGGGAGAACAGAGACAAAGAACTGAGCCTGACCTTCTTTTGGAATCTAAGCTATACCTGGCATTTTTCCAAGTGTCCTGCCAAAAGGTGTACTACCAGTTTGGTAATGCAAATAGGGCTTCTGGTTTAATTTAAACTGATATTTACTAGTAAAAGCCTGCTGAAAAAACCAAGACTTACCGGTAAATATTAGTTTATTCCCAAAAGATACCAACTTTTTTCACATTGTTCTTAGACTTTGCACTCCAGCAGTCATCTTTACACCAAACAATGCCTAAGACAAAAATGAGCTTTTCAGCTTTACATGTATTTGCCAAAATAATTACCAACCCTCCCCCATGTAAATTGAGTGGGAAATATACACTGTGAGAATTGGATCCAGAAGCCCTAATTCTAACTCTTCTTTAAAGGAGATATATATGTATATACAACGTATATAAATATAAATTCTCAGAGTCGGTGAATGTGTGATGAATTCTGCATAATAATAAGTATTATAGTGATTTCTAATACCTTAAAACCCGATCTGATGCCTGGTTTGATTTTGACACATCACAGTTCTGATGCTTCTCTTGAGCTTTAGCCAGTTTCTCTGCTGCAGCAATAGGACATCCAGAGAGGCTGCAATTACAGAAAGGAAATTTAATTGTCTTGTCCTGTGTAGTTTCACATTATAGCACTGATCCAATTACTCCTTCTCCTCCTTAGCCAGCATCAGGAAGAATCTGAAGGAAAAGAGTTTCCAAAAGCTTTTTGGTCATATGTATTTTCTCTAGAATAGACTTCCTTTCTTCTGCTTTCCAAGTTGCATGGTAGATCTTACATCTGCTCTTCTTCTCTGACTGTACATGGGTAGATTATTCATGGATGTCAGCCAGTGAACATACCAGTAGGAGAGGAGAATATAAACTGGAATCTACTGTGCAGCTCTGCTAGCAGTCTGCCAGCAGACTTGTGACCTTTATGCATCTACCAAAGTTGCCAATGAAATGGCTCCTGAAGATGATTAAATGACACCATATAGGCCAAATCTTGCACTGCTTCACACCTCATTCAGCTCCTTTAACTCCAATCTTTTTGCTAGGCATATAAATGAGTGCAAAATTTGGCCTTGGGTCTCTAAATCTACATCTCAACTATGTTTTACTTCGTGTTTGTTCATGAATTTCAGCCACTAAAATATATTTTCTAATAGTAGATGATGTAACATGAAAAGAACTTCGGCACTTGAAATGAAATTCAATTAAAATTGCAAATGCTGAACTATTACTGAAGTGACAATAATAAGCCTGATTCTTCTGGAAAAGATTTAGAACAGGGAAAAATAAATATACTGATGCCAGCAGATGGTGCTCTTAGTGAAGCTGTAAAAACCTGTGACCTGACAATGGAGGGGGTCCTTTCCTTGTCATAGTCTATTGCATGCTTATGTGACCGCAGCATTCTGTGTTCTCCACAGGAAAAGAAATTAAAAAGAAAGGCAAATCAGTGCATTCCCAGATGTTCCCTTCTCTACAGGAAATAAGGGGAAAAAAAGAATAAAAAAAAGGTGAAGCAGAGCAAAATGCCCCAAAAGCTGCAGAAAGAGGTGAGCACAGACTGCAGGCTGCTCCCCCCAGCCCTCCCTCGCTGCCCCAGTTCTGCAGAGGGGTGAGGGGGCTCTGGGCGGTTTTGGAGTCATGCCAGAGGGCAGCTGCGCTCCACTGACACGCTCTTCTTCAGACACCTCAAATATTCCAGGAGACAGTCAACCAGAAGTGAATGCTGCTTCAAGCAGCAGTAATTCCCATAAAGCTTCTCAGAGGCTTTTGCTGCATCTACTGGCAGCATCACTGCAGAGAAGAAAGGGGTACCAGAGCTTATTGCAGATGGGTTGGTACCCACAAGAGTCTTCCGGGAGACATGCAGGTAATATGAGGGGCTCTAGTCACCCAGAGCTTGATAAGACTGAATGTCCAGTACCTGTACAGTCCCTTAAGCCTTCATGCTACTATTAACAGTAAAAAAGGAATTCGCTAATAGGAACCTTGCATAGCTCCTTTTACCCTCTTACCCGCATTTCCTGGATTTTTTTAAATTGTAAAGAAATAAGCAAGATCTTGTTCTTCTGTGGGAAAATCATGACATGTACTAAAAATTATAGTAACATTTTGATAATTTTGTTATTTGTTTAACAGAATTTAATAGGCAATGACATCCCTTCTATAAGAATCTATCACTCATCTTAGGAAACGATAGAAAAGTTGCTTTTTTTCTTCATCTTCTTTTGTTTGGCTAGAATATTTACATCTAACATTTCTGGCTTCTCATTTTTAAATTTAATGAGACATTTTCATAATGCTTCTTACACAGGCAAAATTCTCATTCAGTTTTAGCTAATAAGGACTTTGGGGTTGAGACCGTGGTCAGTAGGAAGGCTAACTCTTACAACGTCTGTGTACTTAAAATGCCATTTCTCATGTATTAAAAAAATCATTTTTAGGACTAGAGTGGATTTTTTCATGCACTGTAAAATAATCCCTGAAGAGAACGAAGTGTGAGAATAAGAACTCTGCCCTAGTCCTGATGCTGTTGGCAGACTCTTCCTTCTCCCTGCGACATACCCGTAAGGAGTCGTACCATTTGTTTCGTACCACTGCTGTTCAGCTAATAATAAAACAGAAAGAAAAAAAATCCACCCAAAAAGCTAAGGATGTTTAAAACGTCTTCCGTGGATCAATTCATCCATACTGAAGCAAGCGCACACTCGTCCTCCTCAGAAAATACATGAATAAATGTTACTCTTTAAAATGGATAAAGCACACGAAGCACCATCTGTCAGTCCTCAGAACAGAACAACGAAACACACACTCACACCCCCCCGCCAATGGACTGCTAGAAGGGCCGCAGTTCGGAGGCACTGTTCCCTCTAGACTGGCGTCCAGCGACGGCATCCTTACCTTCGGTGGGAATTCCTGTTGCTATTTACGTGGCCCCGGCCTGTGCAGCCTGGTGTAGGACACTTAAGAACATTTTCATGCATGGCAAGAACTTGACAAGGAGAGTAAGAGAAAACAGCAGAGTATGAAAACAAGAAAAAAAAAATCAAATCCCAGTATATATGAAACCATTTTAAAACAAAGCAGGATTCATTAACAACCAGCATTCCTCAAAATACACGTGACACACATAGCCAATAAAGCCTGATGAGGGAAGTAAGTGTTGTGACCCTGTGCTCATTAACACAGGGCAACAGTGAAAGTTATGAAGGTTACAGAACCTATAAACAAATGCATCTCTGGTGCAACAGTGAAGCAGAAGACTTCCAACATCTTCTTCATACAAAAGCACTGAGCAAAGATCAGCTCAACAGTAGAGGGTGAGCTAGCAATGGTCCAATACAAAATTACGGACTAGAAAAATTCTTTCAGGAAATGTACGCATTCATAATACATAGCTTTATATACACAGTATCAAACTCGAGAGCTGAAAATCTGCTCTCAAGCTATACTGGTAGAACACTGAATTATTTGAAACACACCTCAGTACAACCCTGAACAGAATTTAACCCTAACTATAAGACAGCCCAATTGAGCTAGGGGCCAGTTCTGCCCACTTCCACATAGATATTCATATCTATATGACGAGCAGAATTGGCCCTTTAATTTTTACTTATATTCTCTACAGATGTGAAAATTGCAATGGATAGAATTTTTTTTCAAAAGACTAAAAACTAAAAAATAAGCACTTAAAAAATCGAGGCATGGTGGAAAAAAAAAAGAAAACTGGAAAAAAAAAAAAAAGTGGCACAAGCTTAAGTAAGTAAACTGATTTACATCTGCATCCATTGCAAGCTGGATGGAAAACTTACTCCCAAGGCTGCTCAGAGCAGTACTCCTCTAAATCATAAAGCTCATGCTATGAAGTGCCAAATTATCAAGAACTTTTTGGTAACGCTAAAGAGTTTCGAATGGTGTGAGACATATCTGAATCCATGTCTCGGAGCTGTATGGCAGTACATCACTCTATGGAAAAAGGCCATCCAGCCCTTGCAAAGTTCTGGTTTTCTCATACAAGAAGTAGTCTGGAAGCCTGTATTTAGTTCTCACTCAAAAAAAGATCTAATAAAATCAGTGAACTCCTTGACTGAGTTAAGAACTGAATAAAAGCTGTTCAGAGACTTGAGAATTTAACCATGTATACTGATTAAAAGATAACCATCATCATCACCCCATCATCAGTGTATTAAAATGTGTATAGATGCAAAAGCTTTACTCTGAAAATTCCTACTATTCAAAGCTGTTCTTGAAACATGCTTCACAAGGCCAACATCACAGGAAAAAAATAAAAAGATGAGCTCACCTTTTTCATTTTAGTAGGTACAAGAGCATGCAAACAGTTTAAAGCTATATTCTTCTTTGATTTACAAAGTCTTGTAAAAAGCTTTTTATTTACCATTTGTAAAAATGAGAAAACTTTGAGCAACCAGATAAATATTTCTGTTTCAGAAAATGACAGGGTCTAGCAAAGCAGAGAAATTACCCTATTTGTTCTACTATACTCAGAGATCAACCAAGCTACAGCAAAGTTTCCTAAAGCACTTCCTCATTACTTTACTTCTGGAAGAAGCCACTCTACCATGAAAGAGGAGACTTTTTATGTCTGCCACTCTTGGTGTGCTAATCTACTTCTGTTTTCCTATCCTTCTGAATCTGCTTTCCTTTGGGAACTGGGGACCATTTTAGCCCTGACTGTCTTTATGACATTTCCTTTAGGCTGTTGTAAATCCATTGAGGTTAGGTCTATAAGTGCTGGTGGACAGTGGGGATTTTAGGTCCATAGGCTTCAATGGAATAATGCCATTTTAAAATTGGTGTGCAAGAGAACTGGATCTTAGCTAGACGCTTGCCTGGTGTAAATCACATAGATTAATTAGCTTCAACAGAACTATGTTGATTCCACCAGCCAAGAAGGTGACTTCCAGAAATGGAGCCCTCTGCCTTCAGGTGAACGCCGGTGAGCTCATATGGGTGAACCTCCTTTGCAGAGAATCCGCTGACATGGCAGGAAACTCCACCCATGTGACTGACAGGGGATGTTTGCTCAAAATCCTGAATTGTGTAACTAAGTAAACAGCCAAATTGTTATTTTAAATAATATAATCTAATTTAATATGTTTCAGACACAACAACAACAAAGGAGAGGGGTTGCAAGTTTTTCCAGTACAATTATTCCTGTACAAGACAACAGGGACACTTGATGTGACATCAGCACGCAGAAGTAAAAGCAGTGCACATCTTCTGGAAACCTTCTTCTCTGTTGACTGAATACATCTATTTAAAAATAACCTAGCATTCTTAAAATCAAAGAATACAGCTTTAAAAGTTGTTCTTTTAGTGTAAAAGTTAGTAGAGAATGGAAATGATGGAATAAAGGAAAAAATATAACACAGAACAATTGACTAAGTTGAGACAAACCATACTGAAAAATGAAATTAATTTTTTAAAATAAAAGGTTTAAAAAGCATGCTAGAAAAATTTTTGTAGTTTTATCCCCGGTTTCCATGAAACAATGTGAACTTACTTTCTGGAGGGACCCTATCTTTGTGTGGGCATCCTGACAAACTGCGGTGATGGGGGTAAAGCCCCGTTACATGGCCAGTTCCATCACACCCAGGGGTAGGACATTTGCTCTCTTTCTTTTCTGTTCTTGAGGGATCTATAATTTACAACAAATGTGTCAAGTGAATGACGCTTTTCACGTTTCTGTAAGAAGGTTCATTTAATCATGTCATTTACTCTTTGGTAAATGTTCTTATGAAAACTTGAAGAAAAATAAAAAACTTCTACTTCTTAACACAGTTCTGTCACTTTTATCCCGTTATCTTCTTTTCAGACTGTAGGCTCCTATGATCACAGCAATACCCATTCACAGTGACTGGAAAGTGACCTTTTTATAGCAAAGCCATACCACTGTCAATCAATGTTCTGCTGGCAAGCATCAGCTCAAGGGTGTAAGGTCATTTGGAAACTGTTTAGTTGGAGTTCCCCTTCTTTACATTCTTATTTGCCTTATGTATTAAGGTCTGCAAATGTACTGTCATAGCAGTTCAATATCCTGAGAGTAGCAAACCCAGCTCTAGTGTAACGATTCAACGATTCAGCACAAATAAATCCCTTTTCCAAGGTTCACTGAGGAGACGAGTCGTTTTCTTTAAATTCGTTATGAAGTGGTAGAAATTATGTAAATATTCCTTTCTCTTCAATAAATTATGGTGGGGTAAACATTGTAACCAGAATTACTGAAAGTATCACTTTCTGTGAAAATCTGGGCCATTACAAACATGCATATATAATGCTTGAATATTCATGTGCTTAAAAGGTTAATCATCTTTTAGAATGCTGTTAGATCTTCTGTCTACAAATCAATGAAAAGTCTAAATAGACATTTTTTCAACAAAATAAAGTTTTCTGCCAATAATGTAGTGGAACTGCTAGTGAGATTAATACTAAACTAGAACTTTCTCACATACTTCCTCAGCTTGTTTCCTTTAACAGAACATCTGTAAAATAACATCCCTATCCTTCCAGCCCAGCACATGATACAAATTACATCTTAACATCTTGACCACAGTTGCCAGATTTTGGAGACTATTGCTGATTTTCATATTAGTATTAAAGGAATAAAATTCAGGATACTCTTAACTGCTACCATTTTGGCTCAAGATCAACCAACATCCCTCTTCCATTTTTGTAGTCCATCCTCATTTCAATACCCAATCTGAGCTATCCTCATTTAAGTATTTTATGCTGCTGTTGAGATTACTCTGCTTCAGTATTTATGCTTTCATCTCTGGAAAATAAGATTTTGCTACTTGTTTTCTATTAAGTCTTTCTTACATTAAATTCCATCCCAGCTTCAACAAATGCAACCCTCAGTACAATCAGTGGATATTTCAGTACTTGCAGAACTTCACATACAACCCGTTTTTTTCAGCATGAATCAATACAATCCAGAGTTCACATTCAGCTGTGGACGTATTTTTCCTTGATATCCTTCTGGTAGCTTTTATATATACATACACTTTTACATTCCAAGTTCTCCCAGAACACCCTCATTTTAGAGAAATTCTTTAGCTCATTGTAATGACTCTCCATGTCTTAAATCCATTCTTAAATTTTACTATGATATTTAAACCTTGTATTTTGCAAATGGAATCCCTAATTATGAAAGTTTTATTTTATTTAACTTGCATGTTGACTGTAGAACACAGTTTTATGCTCTTTAACAATAAATACACATACAAATCTATCTCCAAAGTGCTATACAGTTATCACAACACTCCTGGAAAGACCGTAATCTTATACATCAGGAAATTGAAGCAAAGAGATCAAGAAGTTAAACCCAAGGCCACAGAAGGAGCAAATGTCAGAGGAGGGATTTGAATTCCTGCCAGATAGGCCTGTGCTGAGACCACTAGAACAGCAAGCCCACAGCTACATACATACACAACTCTAAGCAACTCTTCAAGTCAAGTACTTTGGGATGTGTAAAATCATTAGATAAGTGAGTAAGTAATGTAAATGAAATATAAATTATGTAAATATAACAATATTCAAGGACTGCAAAAAATGTAGATGATTAATAGACCATAATGGCTTTTTAGAGACTTCAAACTAGAGGAAGTTTAGCTAGTCCACATTGTCAGAACTCCACCGAAGTCAGTGAAGGTATTCTAATTTAGAGCAGCTGAGGATTCAGACACTTACAACCTACAGCGTCAAGCCAATCCTCCTCTGTATTCAAGTCTATGCTATAAAGTTATAGCATGTATCAGTTCCTTAAGAGCCTTTATGGTCTAGTGAGTCAGAAAAGATGCTGTACACTATTCTTAATGATTTCAAAACTTGCATAAAATTGTACTTGCACAATTTCCCATTGCTTTTAATGGAAGACATTTGACTAAACTTTCCACAACTTTATACAAAACATTGGATACTCTTTTGTAAATCCTTTTCTGCTAATTGGGAGAAATATTGCATAGTTTTATTTAATTCTGTAACGTTTCCTCACTCCTTGCCAGAATGGGACTACTGCCTGAGTGAAGGTTGTCAGAGGACTCAAAAGGTTTTAAAATTCATAAATTTCAGAAGAAAGCCTGTTTAGAAGGCTTTAAATGGCAGGGGAAAAAATGATTAGTGGTCCCTTAACAGTTGTTTCTGTGATCTCTGAAAGCAGAACTTCTGAAGCCAGAAAGCAGTTCTCACTGCAAACTTGTGTACCCAAAAAGTCTCCACTTAACCATATCATACACCTCTGTGGCTATCTCTCCCAGGAGTATTTGGAAGGTAATGTGTGAGTGGAGAACAAATGATATAAGAAATTGTCTTGCTTAAAGCTTCCTCTCTCAACAACTACCAGAATGTTCCTATGTTTTTTTCAAGTAAGGAAGGAATAATTGTTTCTTTCTTCCTTTATTAAAAAAATGTAGAACGATCCACTCCACAAAGTTTCTTGGTCCAAACTACCACAATATTTAGTCCCTGGCTGGGGTTTGGACCTGTTATCAATTCAGCCTGCAGCTCCTAAGAAAGGATGGTTCAAAGAAGCTCTAAAATTTACTGAAATAGGAAGGTCATACTTCTGTTACTGTCAGAAATTATAGGAGACAGCAGATCTGTATGCGTAAATGCTTTTCCAGGCATACATAGACTGGAAGTGCTGGACAACACCAGAATTAAAAAGCTGTTCAAAAATTAATATTGGTTTGCCATGTTTTCTGTGGTTTTTATCAGAGACATATATTCAAAGGGAAATGTACCTACAATAGGTCAGATGCGAACAACATTTAGCACAACATCCACATGGCTATGCAGTAATACACTAACTGAATATGTCTTCCCCAAATACCCAAAGTTACTACAGCACTCACTGGACCATATATTTGTGTTTAAAACAAACAAAACTTCACTAAAATACATTGCAGAAGAGTGTTTGACATCAGTAATTTCCATGCTTTTCTAAAAGACTGGTCATTACTTGTCTGTAAGGCTTGTAAAAAAAGATCAAAACCTTTCTTGGACCAGGATGTTGTCTGCCTACCTGAATGTCACAGGTAGATCTGAGGGTATTACTTTTTCAAAACAGGGATTTATAAAAAGGAGAAAAATGCCCACCATCTCAGTTGTAGAAAGGAAACCAAGTATTTTTACAACAAATATAAGATGAACCCAGTCCCTGCTTAGCATCTCCCAAGAAATACCACGTCCTCAACTTCCACTAAAGTCAATGGGAATCAGGGGTGTTCAATGAGTCTCAGGAGGTATTGAACACTTTATATAACACGGCCCTACATGTACAG
Organism: Buteo buteo; assembly: GCF_964188355.1. Lineage (NCBI taxonomy): Eukaryota > Metazoa > Chordata > Aves > Accipitriformes > Accipitridae > Buteo > Buteo buteo. The sequence goes on along the minus strand of NC_134187.1, from coordinate 20,381,143 downwards.
ATGTAGACATGTTAAAGAGGGGTGTGGTAATATAAACACACCATCACCATGATAATCCCATAAATTAAAAGGCCTTCTAAAGGTAACCTTTTGTCTGTTCTTTTTTTTTTTCTTTTTTTTTTTTCTTTTGTATTGAATTATGGTCAAGGCAGCACCTTAACTGTTTCCACAATGGAATGAAACCAGTGAAGTGGAATGCACATAAGAAAGAAATTGCTATTGATCTCAGCCCAGGCCACACCATGCCTTGCATAGCAAATGGTTTCCATTACCTTACTATCTTAAGATAATTAATGTGCAGTCACTGCCCCTATCTTATGTTATCGGTCATTCTGATACTGTTCAATTTCTATCAGGCAATTCTACATTTTAGATGGGAGAGGCTTCATCAATAACTGTCATTTGATGATAATTTTATAAGTCACAATGCCACCTACCCAATCCAATCTGTAAAATATGCACTTCATAGCTGATTGACTACCTGCTACATAAAACTCCACTCTCCAATATAGTTTGCAATGTAATTCTCTTCATTGTTTTTTAATTATTACTATAAAATATATTACAAACTTGAGAAAAATCTTTGCCTCTTTCAACATGATCTCTTAATTGTTTTGTTTCCCTGAAAAGTTATTTTTTTAATTTAGCCAAATGATATTCACTGAAATACTGTACATATTTCTAACACTGCAGAATGAATTCTTTTATTTTATAATCGCAGCATGATGCTATTTTACAATCATGTCATACTACTACAATTTAAATAAAGTTCCCATTTCGTGGAATTAATAAGTGCATTTCAGAAATCTATGCAAAACTTAACACGTTAGCTCACACTTTCTCATGACATAACATACGGTATATAGAAATATTACCTTTACCATAATATGGCTTTTTGACATGGCCGTCACTGGGTTTAGGCTTCCTGTCATCTCCAGAAAGGTGTCTTGGAGACTGTTCCTCAAATGATCTCATATTATCCCTCCTTCCAGCTTCCACTGCCATTTTTTCTCTCATGGCTTTTGCTCTCTCAGTTTCCAAAGCAATTGCTTTCTCAAGCAGGGTTAAGTTACCTTTTGTCATATCAAACACTTCTTCAGACCTATCTGAAGTAATAGAGGTGGTATCATCGTCTCTTTCGTGACAACCATCCTCCTTTGCACAGCTAGAAAAAGTCCTAGATCTGGGGCTCAACTGTTCTTCAAGCCTCATTAGGTTCATCATATCAGAGTAATTCCGGTCTGGTGTTCTTCCTTGGAAGTCATCTTCTTGCCTGACATGCTGACGAGTGTTCATGTTTTGCTGTTGACTTCTTTCCTGTGGGTTTGTCTCACTGAGTTTCCTAGCCAGATCAAAACACTGGTTCCTTAAGCACTCCAAACTGCTGAGACACACCTCTTCATCACTCTCCTCCACCATTTTTTCTGTAAGTCCATTGTTCACAGGCTTCCCTAGCATTACAAAGTTCATATTCCTATTATCTTGCTGTGAAGTATTGTCTGCATAATTTCTGTCATTAATGTTTTCTGAAAGCACTACACCATGTCCTTGTGCTAATAATTTAAGGGAGTCCACTGTTTCCCTAACAACATCACTGTCTAAATCTAAACTCAGCTCACTTTTCCGACCAATATTTTCATTTTTGTCACTATCATCTTCCAGACTATTAGATGTATTGCTGTTCATTTCTGATTCTGTCCTGGCTCTGTATGCTGCATCCTCTGCAATTTTGCCAAGATTTAACAATGACTTGGCCACCAGTTCATCGTAATTATCATACTCATCATTATTGTTATCGTCTTTTTCTGTGTCTTGCATTATTCGAGTATTGTGACAATTCATTTGATGGTCTTCTGCATAAAAAACAGAAACAAAGAAAGAAACAAAGAAAGAAAGAAAAAGGAAAAGAAAAGAAAAAAGTGGCTACAATTGGAACTGTTGTTGCAATCGCATGGACAGAAAACAAACTGCATGTCAAATATTGTTAATCATACAGCAATTCTATAACACTAAGGCCCATGTGAAGTGCATTTCTCTGTAGTCCATCAGGCTATTTTTGTTTATTTGCTATTCACATGAATTTCTTTCACAGAAATGATAAGAAAAAGGCAATCAAAAAGCTAATTACTACCGCTGCTAAATATTATGGCATAAATACTTATGTTTCTCCTTACATTTCTATATTTACAGTTTTATGGGATTTATAACAATCATATTACTAATGAGACATCATTGCCTATGTTTCCAACTTTTCTCACTCCTGTATTTCCTGTAAATATGGTAGATGGCAAAGGAGTGAGTACTACTGGATTTATTCTCTTACTGATGAACACCATTCACCAAAAGAGAAAGAATATACACCAAGCAGGAAATTTTCAATTTTTTAACACCATACACACCATCAACACTAGATAACCAATAACTATATGCAAAGATCAAAATGGTATTTTACTTAGTGGATCCATCAGTAGAAATCAAGGTCTCTCAGTTTAACTACACAAACTGTGGAGAAGTAAGAATTTTAAAAGAGTTGTTACATGAAAGGAAGATAGAAGCAATTATATGCACAATGTAATTTTAAGTCAATATGCTAGCCCAAATTATATGGTCATACATGTATGATAGGGCTGTTATCTACTGTCCTGTGTATCGTAACATAATGGTGGAGAGTTACCACATTTTACTTAGCTTTGTTTTAGTAACTGTTGAATAACAGAGGGACAACTTAATAAGATGGAGCCAATGTGAGGCCCTGAGGGTGAGATTCATCTCACCTAACTTTAGACATGAGCAAGGCAGGCATCTATACCTGAGTAAGCTATTCCGTGTTCCTGTCCTCAGTCAGTAAGAGAAGCAGACACTTTAAGGATACAGTCCACCTGATCTGGTTAAGATATCTGCTTGAGAATAAAATTAATAACTACTAGACATGCCTGTTTCTCTTCATTGACAACAAAGGGACTCAGACTAGATGCCTACCTTAAAGATATCCATATTTGGTCAGATGAATATCATCCAGAGAGCATTTTCTGATATCTCATGTTCACTCAGAAGTTATGTCATTCTTAGACCCATTCTTAAAACACATATACATTCATCATTATTTACTAATGAACACCTCATAAATTATGTTTTGATAATCGGCTACTTGAGCAATATTTAAATGTTTTGCATCACAACTGGAATAGAAAGTTCCTAAATCTGTCATTACATTGATGTGCTAGGCCAGTTTTTCAGCTGGTGCAAATTGAAAGAAACCAGTAGAGCTAGGACAATTAAAACCTGCTCAAGAGCTAGTCTATCAAATTCTGATAGCATCTTTTCAGCTCTGATGTATTTTCAACACTGGTACACCTAAATACGTAGCATTTTCTAAAGTGTGACTTTTATGTTTTGGGTTAAACCAACCACAGTGGGAAATTTCAGGTAGTAGGTGGCTTGTACACTAACATTTTGAAGATAGGAAATCATTTTTGATAAAAATAATTTTTAGTTAGTGGACAAGATAATAAATCAGAGTTTTAAATACAAAGCTCAACAGCACAATAATTAATATTTCAGCCACAAGATAGTATTCCTTCTACACAGTGGTTAGGGATCCTGGGATGATAGTAGGCTGTAGTTAAGCAGCAGAACTGGTAGATGACTAGGCTACGCCTAGGGGAAAAAAATGTTCTATTGCTAAAATATTATATAATATATATAATCTACTTTAATACAGTGGCAAGATAATTAATAGGGAAGGATGTGTGGTATTTTTACATGACAAGATATTCCAAGTCAATAGTGGGTTGCCTATTTATCATCAAAGGTGGTTTTATTTTAGTTACTGTTGTTCTCAAGGTAATCATAATTCATATTTATGTTTCAGTCCCTCAAAAATTAAGTATATCAGAGTATCAGATTCTCAGTGTAAAAGTAAGGGATGCCACTTAACACTTCCTATTTGAAAAATTTCCATCTTGAATGACTGCATAGAAGTAGGCAGTTAAGGATTACTGGATAATTAGTTTGTGCTATTTGAAAAGCAGAAGTTTTAATACACTAACAATAATTTTCTAAAGTGAAATGTACAAAAAAATCCACATTAACTTAAATATTAAGGATAAAACCTGATGCCAAGAAGATTGTTCAGTAGAAAATGCTGCTTTTGTGGGATGCTTCTTGTAACTATGTCTGATGGGCAGTCAGATGTAGCAGAAGGAACATCAAAGTAATTAAAGAAGCAGTGAGCTATAGCTCCAAAATTGCCAGTGCCTTCAACTTTAGGATGAGATATCTACAAACACTGGTGAAATCAGTCCAAATCTAGCTCTAACAGGATACTGAAATAAAGAGTAGGGAAAAAACATGTTTTCTCAAGCCATCCAGAGAACTCTTCAGGTATGCAGTGACTATTCCAGGCCATCTTTTGAAATTTGAGAAGCTTCAGGGTTTTTTAATAAAGGGGTTCTGTGTTTGTCTGTACAAGAATAAGAGTCATGTAAATGATCACCAATGGGAGGAATAAGTTATACTTTGCCTCCACAACAGTGAAAAATCAAAATATGAATCACATAGTGTATGAGTGAAGACATGTAAATTCCTTTTGAGTAGGTAAAGCTGGGTGAAAGCTGTAACTATAATATTTTTTATTCTGTTTGTTTGGTTATATCCTTTTGAGTTCTCCTGCCTCTTCAATCCTAAAAAGGAGAAGAAAAAAAGGTGGTGGAAGAGAAGAAGGTGTAAAGCATGAATCCCAAATGAGAGAGGCAGGAAAACAAAATATTTTCATCAAGTTTCATTCCTCCTCTTTTAATTTTTGTCCTTTTGTTCTATCTGCTTCCTTTAACAACTATTTTGCTTATGTTTCTTATCTCCATGCAGCAATTAATTTTAATGAAAAGGATATTTATGTATACTATGTCATCTTCTCAATAACAGTCTGTTGGATGTTGAGCCTGCTCCAGCGAAGCACTTGTGTCACCTGTTTATTAAACTGAAATTTTTAAGTACTGAATTAGTTTGTGAATTAGTTAAGGGTCTTCTGGAAAGTACGTTAGCCTAGCAGCTCTACGTGAACCTATGTGCCTTTTCTTTGATTCAGCTCTGTAAAATCTAATCATGCTTTCATTTCACATTTCTACAATTCCTAAGATTTAACCTTTAACTCAGTAACTCCCTTGACACTATGCTGTTTAATGGCTGTTTGATAAATGACTGCAAAACATACAGGACTAAAACACCTATTCTACCCCCTACATAAGTTTTGTAACCACTGACCCGAACTGCAGTTTTTTTATTTGGTGAAGAGGCTGAGTTTGTCTCAAAAAGACACAAGTTAGCCAGTTTACGTGAAGAGCGCACGAAGTTATCATATATCCTTTTTCTGTTAGCTTTAGGGTTGCATAGACAAGGAATATGCAACACAGTTTAAAAAGAATATCAGATTATTTTAGCCCTCATCTGCACAATACTATGACAATTTAGGTATTCTTGATCGCAAAATTTGTTCTTTTTAACTCCCAGCAGATGTAACAAATGACAGGAGGGAAATTATAGTGAAGAGTACGTGGAATAGCTATAAAGAGCTGGAAGCCTTTAGCCATCTCAACAGAAGTGCACTCTTGTATTGCACTACAAAAAGTGAATAATTTGATTTCTTATTGCACCTTTCATCCAAGGATCTCAAAGCACTTTACAAACATTATTTTAAAAAGCCTCACAACACCCCTGTGAGGTAGGTATTTTAACCCCATTTTACAGATGGGAAATTGAGACACAGAGAAGTTGAGTGACTCTTTCCATGTCATAGCAGGAGTCACTGGAGAATAAGGACTACAGCCTCTACGTCCTTGATTGTTTTCTCCCTTTGTTCCTATTACAACCATATTTAAACAATTTCTTGGCAGAAGAAATGGCTTGCTGTTTTTAGTGTAGGGAGTCATGCAAAACAGCACCTTCTTTTTGAAAAGGAAAATATACAGCATTTAGTTTGAGAGATTCTGCAGAGAGAGGCAATGATACTTCAGTAATAGCAGCTACATTCCTACCAAAGGCCAAAGACTTCAGAAACAAGACTTTCTAAATCTGTGGTCCGTGTATCAAATTACTCACTTTCTCCCAAGCATGGGAAAACATGATGGCTAACAAGGTGAACCTGTACATGGTCATACAGACTTTCTGCCCAGACGGATGGTTTCATTATCCAGGCAGCATTACCTATTTTAAAACACTTCACTGCTCTTGCTACTGCCACTTGTCAATTCCTAAGTCCTACTACATCACCATTTTTCTCCCTCTAAGCTGTAAAGTGAGGTACATGCATACACCTCCACATTACAACCTATGATAGCTCGCCTATGAGAAATATTTAGCAAGACATGAATCCCAAATCTTAGATAGTTACAGCATCGTATGGGCCAGGGGGCTGTCTGTACATTGCCTTCTCCTCTGGGAAAATCTTATGAGTAAGGAAACTGAAGAGGTGGAAAACTTAGTGAGCCCTCAACAACTTCTCCACTCCCCACTGAAGAAATAGAGAACACGTATAACTCTCCAAGGGCCTAAGCAAGGTCTCTAGAAGCCTGAACACTTCTATTGCATGGGATTCGCATCAGAGCCCAAGCCTTTGAATATGCCTATTTGAGGGACGCACTGAACACTGAAGTTGACCACGTGCAATTCTTTCTTCATCTCTGCAAAAGTTCCTGAAGTTCTTTTACACTGTAAGTACTTTAGGTAAAGACCCAAGCAATTTGTTTTTACAGTAGTTGATTCCTTTATGGACCTAATATTACCTAATGAAAGTCAAAAGAAAAAGATAACTGTTCGCTTATTTACCTGATGCACTCTAATTATTCCATTATATCTAATTTTTTTTCACTCCTCCCCCTCAGCCTGCTACACCTACTTATAATAGTTACAATACTGGGATTTACTGTTTAGACTCTGTTACAATAATTATAGTATTCAACTAATAACCAAGGCTTAAAGTAAAATAAATGAAGAGCAGAAGTCATTAAGCATGTCAAGGAAGGTCTGAGCTAAAGAACACAGCACATCACAGTAGGATTCAGTATTATAAAGTATGAGCAAGGACCACAGAGCAAGCCCATACAGACTTTTAAATACTGTACATAATTTGTTGTCTTACTCTGTCTTTTCTTCCTTTATTTTTCTTTCCTGTTACATTTGATCTTTTCATTTTCTATGGGTTCCACTTTTTATCTGGTTTTGCTCACTGGAAAATTAAGTACTACTTTTTTTTTTCCCCTAAGGACTAAAAGGAATCCTCACAGATCTGAATTTGTTTCCTCTTGTGGAGTGATTACTGACATATAAAAGCATTCCTTGTTTTTTTTTCCTTTTTGCTATTAAAATACATTTAAAATTGAAACAATGAATATTAATAAATTATTTTGGCATAGCAGCATTTTTGAAGATTTAGTTTTCTGTAGAGATCAGTGTATTCTCATCAAAATGCACAGGTGTTTGTATACAATCAATGCCCTGAAATACTCTTTTTTTCCTTGCTTATGCCATTCTTACAACCTGTTATTATGCCTCCGCCTATGTCACACCTGCATGATTAGCATCCTGATCTACAAATATTCACATACAGTATTGGTAGAATATAGATATTCTTACTTGGGTTATTGCTATTAATATCACAGAACCAAGCAGGAATTTAGATTAAAAGAGAGAGCATCAGATAATCCAGATGAATGGGGATGCAATGTACTTTTTTAAAAGAGGTTATCCGTTACTCAGTCATGTTTTCCCACCCTAAGTCCCTATGAGCTACCTGTATCAGCACAGTTTTGGAAAAGGATCTGAAGATATGTGACAGCTCCTCTGGCAAGATCATGACTGTGACAATTTTGCTTCAAATGACAGACTGCAACAGCTCCTTAAAAATTATCTAGGTTCTGACTCAAGCCGATATGCTCCATTTAAGATTTTGTCTTTTCACCACAAGGTGCTGCTGGCCTTTCTTTGATCTTAAGGCATCTCATGTGCCATCTACGTTGCACTGGTGCCATGGAACCATGGAGGAGCTGAGGTTGGAAGATACCTCTGGAGGCTATCTGGTCCAACCCTCACTCAAAAAAGGGGCCGGCTTAGAGCAGATTCTGCAGGCCCTGTCCTGTCAGTCCAGTTCTGAATATCTTCCAGGATGGAGATACCACGGCATCTCTGGGAAATCTGTTCCAGTTTGACCACCCTCATTGTGAAAAATTCCTTCCTTATTTCTAAATGGAATTTCTTTTGTTACAGCTTGTGTCTGTTGCCTCTTATTCTGTCACTGCACACCTTCATTTTCTCTCTACCCTCCACATAAGTAGCAGAAGACAAGCGTAAGATCTCCCCTCAGCCTTCTCCCCCTCAAGTGAACAAACTCCTTTTTCTCAGTCTCTCATTGTACATCATGTACTCCAGCTCTTTAATCATCTTGGTTGTTCACCACTGGACTCCAGTATTTCAAGGCTTTCTTTTACTGATGAGCCCAAAACTGGATCTAGTCTCCACAAACAGTAGTGTAAGTCCTGAATAAAGGGGAATAATCACTTCCCGCAGCCTTCTGGTTACAATCTCCAATCTTTTCATCCTGAGAGCCAAACATTATTTCCAAAAAGTCAAGAGGTAATGAATATGCTGGGGATTTTATTTTTTTTTTCCACCACAAAGAGAGCAGAAAATACTTTTTGGTTACATACAGGCATCCCTTTAAGTAGATAAAGTCCCTGGTTGGTATGAAGCCTGCTTGTTTGGTTTGCAGTATCTGCAATATTTGGTATGAAGGCATATGTTTAGGTTTGAGAAAGAACTTGCTGAGAATATCTGTGATCAGAAGTGGATATGCTGGGTTTGCAAAGGCAGTACAATTTAGCCAGTCATTCCCATCTGGTCCATGCTGCTTTGAGAATCAGGTTCAGGCAGCCCTTAACTGTTTTAACCTGACTTCTGTTTGGGCAGATAATGAGACGGCTGTAGCTGATGACTGGTACTCATTTCATCCTACTTCTTCTCCCCAGGAAATCTATACGAGGGAGGGGAGATATTCTGTCTCATAGCCTTATAATGACTCAGTGGAGTATGGCAGTTTCTTGCTTTCTCTGAGGTTTCCACAGCTCAGCAGGGCAGCAGGCAATGAGGAAGCCAAAGCTATTCTCCAGATACTGAGGTACAGCAGGGAGACAGCAGGGGAGCAGAGGACCAGCTGCACCGATGGGAGAACACCCACTCAGACAGCTCTTGATATGGAGCTCCTCATGGGGCTTCTCCAAAGGCTGCTTAGGAGACAGTGATCCCTACCTATACCCCTCCCCATGATCCTCCATGCTTTGCAAAGGATGTAGCCTGAACAACACATTTTCAGTTCGTAACTACTGTTTTCTTTCTCACATACAGATCTCTGAGAAAGACAGGTTGGAAACTGTTACTATAGGGATACATAATCTCTTATCACTGGTTTTGTTTCAGTTCAGATCTCTGACTCAATACAGATGTCCACATTAAACACGTCTCCATATGAACTAGACACCTAGACTCCGTTTATAGACAATGGGCAAAAACATGCACCCTGGGATGTGATTTATGTATCTAAAGTAGATTGGCTGATTTATTCCCTAAAAGTGACTATTCCTCTTGATCGGTTCTAAATTAAATTGATGGGATGAATCCTATCCCAATTGCTTTTACTCAAAACTTTCACATTGCTCCTTGCTGAGCTTCAACAGTATCTTTATTATGACACAGTAGGAATTGCAGGGAGGAAGGAAGGAAGGCGCTTCCTAAAAGGAGCTATCTTTAGGTTGCGGACAGAGACAAAGTTATATAGGGAAAGGTTGGTGTGGATGGGGTAGTATGGATGCTTTGGATAGGATAGATGCTTGTGATTGCATGGAGAGAGTTGTATCTTACTGGATGAGTTTGATCTCCATTATAAGTTTAATTACTTACTTTTAGTTGTGTTTGATTATCAAAGGAAGCCTGTTTGTGCTTTGATAATAATCTGACCTGACTGGCAGAGGGGACAGAGGCACAGATCACCAGTGTTTTAAAGGATGAGAGAACTGCTAAATATAGTATTGTTGAAATTTCTTCTTCCTGTCTCTCTTTCTAACCCCTCAATGAGTTCAGTGCCAAGAGATCTAGAAGGACAAAGACTTCTGTGTGCATGAATGCCAGACTTTACTTCATCTGAAATGTAAAGCTTTTCGTTAGGGGGTTTGTTCCTTTTTTCCTTATCCCCTCATCCAGCTTCTTCATCTACATTTCCCTCATTCCCCATCTTTTGATGACAGGGAAGGCTGAGTAATACTCCATAGAGTAAGGAGAAAGTAAATACAAAGGGTGCTTTGCCTCTGGTTACAGCCATTGTAGTATAAACTAATCAGGGACAGAACACCAGACCAAGCAGTGGCATGTGATTATTCATACTGCTATACTCTTAGTGAAGCCCTGGCATGATTTTGACTTGAGTGACTTAGCATCCTTCCAGCAATGGCCAGACACAGTGCAGAGATGCTGGCTAGGGACCATTCCCAAAAAGGAGTTTGAACGTGGTGATTCTGTCTTGGAAGGTAAAAGCTTAGTTGTATGCACTCAAGTCATGCGACTGTTGAAATCAGCATTAAATGGGCGGACTATGGTCTGCTTTATTCACTCACATAGATGTTGTCTTTGATTACAATTATTGAAGAGACAGAAAACTAGGCAGAAGAATCTGTAAGTTGGCATGAATAGAAAGCATACTTAACTGTAGCTTCAGAAGGAACGAGTAAGGCAAATGGGAACCTATTGTTTTAACCGTGCTACTCCACTCAGTCAAGAACACATATACAGTGGACCTCAAAAAACAGAAAATGGTGACTCAATGGTGCAGCTAGCTACAAAGAGTCTTTATTATCTTCTGTTTATTTGCCATCTGTATTACACGTACAGATGGCCTATGAGATTGGAAATGTCTAAGAAGGAGATTAGAGCATCAGAGACCTGTCAAATGCAGAAAACATGTGCTATGGTAACATATCTAAGAAACATTTTCGGTCACTACTGCATCTGCAAAGATATTTCCAGTGAAGCTGTTCCAACTACCTGTCCACCTACAGAACACACGGTGCCACCATTTTAGAAATTGTCAGCTCCTCCTTTCTATGAGGGATTTCCCACTGCTTTTCAGATCTGAACTGGAGTATCTGTCCTGATGATGAAAGCTTGTATCTCATAAAAGGAAAACTTTCGCTGGACAAATGTAACCACCTACATATTTACATATATTTCTATATATTTCCAACTGAAGATATACCTGCCACCTATGATGGCAGTGGCTTTGTAGCCAGCCTCACAGTACCTAAACTGACTACAGCGGCACAGTCTCAGTGCACAACATCTCTGCTGAAACTCTTCCTCCAACTGGCCTCACAGAAACAACAAACTACAAAGTGGATCAATCAGACAGTAACCACAATAGCCAGTTTTCCAAAATATATGCACACACACATGTAGATACAGAGATAATCTTTCTTACACTGCACAAAACTAAAACCTGAGTCTGAGTCTGGTCTCAGGATGGTTCAGCTCAGAACTTGTTTTGCTGGAGTTCACTGGTGAAAGTAATGTACATGAGATAAAGTCAATACCTCTACTTCTGCCTGAAATTATTTTTGTTTTTATTTTTTTCTTCAAGTATTCATCAGGTGATTCATACTCACATCACCCTAACATATTGTTCACTTTCAATTTTACTTTGTATGATTGTTTTTAGGCTCTTGTCTCATTAACTTAAATTTCTGCACACTGAAGTATCTGAGCTACTAAAAAGCCAATGGAATTAACCTATCCAACATGAACTTTTCCCCTCTGTCCCTTTGTATCTGGTGCTGTATTATGTTTTATGATTTCAAAATGAACTTATTAAATGGAACTGCATCAAATCCATTCCTAAAACTCAGATAAACTGTGTACATTATTGCCACACTGCCTATCTTCTCAGTGATGTGCAATTTCTGGATTTCAAGCAAAACATACAGTTGCCAAAGGACAGTTATTCTTGCTTTTACGAATACACTGCTATTACTTTTAGTTATGCATTTCTAAATAGTTAGTAATTTTGGCTCATCGCTCTTTCTGTCTTTTGCACAGATCAAGTCAAGTTTAATAATCCTGGTTTTCCATATTATAAAAACTCTCAGGGAGTCTACACTTACTGGCTGGGTTTTTAAAAGTGCTCTGCGTCTGTCTAGTTCTGATTCTACTAACGACAATGATATAAAATTCCCTCGGTATGGCATAAAGACACAGTAAGTTACATCACATTATGAACTGTAGTAAAATGCTTACATACTAGGGAGGGGAGAATATAACAACAGAAAATAACTGTACTGTGCTGCATTGCCTGTGGTCTGGGTATTTTGTCTAGCCCTGATCCTGATCAGCTGTACTATAAAATTACCCTTCTTTCTTAAAGCCTTTTAATTGTTATTTTAAAGATTCTGCATAATGTAGATTCTAGACTGCAGCTTTCATGACTTTGTCATTTACTGCTGTCCTGGAAGGAATCCTAACAGCATATTTCACTTGCTTTCTGCAGTACCCCCATGCTGACCTCCTAATCATTTCTTTATGTCTTTCTGCGTTCTTTTTTTTTCCTGCACAAGTCCTGTACTCCCTTTTACACTTGGAACTTATTCTTTCCACTTCTTTGTCAGAAGACCCTCCAGCCATTGAATCGAATTTGTTCTTAAACTTGTACTTATCTTTAATGGACATTTCAACATGAATCACTTCTTTAAAAAAACCTTACGAATAGCAGCAGCAATTTCTACATCACTTTCAGATTGGACTTCTCCTGTGGCATGTTGTATAGAAAGGAACAGTCATATTTCTATTTCTCTTGGTGATACAACTACACCTATTCTCACTTGTGGCTTAAACCTGGGAGACAGCCTCACTCTAACACTGATCAACTGTTCAAAGCTCTGCTTCCATGTGTACCGAAATAGCTCCAGCCTTAAGTAGCTCTCCACCTATCTGCCATTTAAGCCTTGAAGGATTCTAGACACTGGGTGTTTTCATACATAAGTTCCCAGAAAGACCCAATCCAATGGTATGCTCTAATACACACCTGAAAGGAAAAGGCCTCCCATAAAGTGTTGCTTTGACTGCCTTGCTATAATTTGTAGCCAAGGGAAGAACTGCCTGTTTCCTCCTTCATTTCCCCTGCTCACCCCCACCTACCCATCTCCCAGGTAAAATACATTGTTTAGTAGGTCACTTGGTAAAGAATTGGAAGACTAAGAGTAAAAGCTCTCCCAGTTTGAGCGGATTCAATACCACATCTCCCCAAAAAGTTTGCTAGTCACCACAATAAAAGCTAGACTGGATGCAAGCTCCACTAGGAAGCAGAAAACACAAGAGTAGTGTAAGACCCATACATTTTTTTTCCCATGTTATTTGTGTCATGCAAAAATATACTGTCTTTATTGTACATATTATACAAGAGGACCTGCCTAAAAGAAAGAAATGTAGTGTCTGATCCCTCCTCCCAGGACTGATTTTTAACCTAATACTAAGCAGTCAATTCAAAAGATGGTGAGAGTGTCCTCGGAGCAAAGACAGGAACCCAGCATGTCCTGCTTTCCCAGAAGAATGACCCCCTTTGGTCTACTGCAGTTCTTGAATTTTTTTTTCTAGGGTGTGACAGAGCTTCAGCAGAATGTGTAAGAACACTGCTTATGCAAAGCAGTCTCTGGTCTAGCTTCTAACCTTCTGTGTTAGGAAAGAAGTAAATGTGGCACTGAACTCCTCCATCACCTCTCACACTAAACTCAGGTACCTGAGCTACAGGTAGGGGCAGAATTTCCATTTCATTCTACTCTGAAACATTTATCTCACTCCATCAAATGTAGGAGGATCCTTGGCTGCCAAGAAAGGATTCCAGTTTCTATTCACTTAAAAGTTGCCCTTTCTGGCTGTATTTTCAGAGAAGGACATCCATGGACTGTTCTCATTAGAAAAAAACCCACACTCTAATATAAACATTAGTATACTTTTCATAAGTCCAGCTCCAGCCCTATTCCTAACAGTCTGGTAATAATTATCCGTCGTTCTGTATTTCCGCTGTTAATTTTTAAAATATATTTTGTGCTTAATGATCTGAGGGCAAAGTTTTACTCAACGTATTGCAATAGAAAAAGAAAAAAATTTTAACTTTCCATTGGATGCCAGCCTTTAAAGTTGAATGAAGTTTTAACTATTGCAGATGATAAAAAGACAGTCTTCTGTAAAAACTTCAGTCCAGTGCTTTACAGGGTGTCCAAGAAACTGTTTAGCAGATGCGTCTTCTTTATATAGAACTTCTGTAATAACTTGAGGCAGTTCATGAAACAATAGATTTGATACAATAGAAACCGGAAGAAAAGCAGTTGCATAATGTGCCTTGAAAGTTTATATGATAAGTAAGGAATCTCACCACATATGCTTTGGAAGATGTAAAGATCTAACCCTAGACTGACATGGGCCTGAGCAGCTTTGCAAACACTCCTGTGTTAGGTGACTGGAAGTACTCATGCCACACAGATCCTTCTCTTGTTACCGTCAGTAATCAGTAATCCATGTCTACAGAGTACAAGGAAGAAAATGCCTGCTTGCTTTGTTTGTTTTATAATTGTAAATTCAGCTTTTCTGTGGCATTCCTTCAGTGTCACAGCAATACTATTACCTACTCTTCCTATTAACAGTATAGCCTGCAAAATTAAGCTTTTGGGATGACAGAACTATCTGGTGATCTCACCTAATAAACACCTGTTAAATCTTGAGCTGTCAATCCTGTTAACTGGCAAAACTTTCTCTTACAGAGCCACTGCAAATTTTTGCTAAAGCAGTAATCTTTACTGCATAGAGCATATAAGATCTGCCATGGATTCCTTGGGAAAAAAAAAAAAAAAATTAAAAAAACCAAGTGTGGTGTTATAGATACCTGACATGCTTAATGTTAATGACTGACTATTTTCAGTACTTTCTGCATGAAGCCTTTACATGCCAAATAATTCTGAGGATTTCAACAATAGTGACCAAAACCAGCTTGAGTCCATAACCACATCAGTGGCCTTTCCTAATTTAACATCCTTTACCAAACTCCTTGAGGTAGTTTCTTTCCTAGCGTTAGTCCTTTCTGTCTTCTGCTAAATGACTTGGCCTTCCTTGCTGTCCAGCTCGCTAACTGTAGCTCCCACAGTCTGCTCTCAAAAAAACGTCTATCTGTAACATACATTAATTCACAGAAGGGAAAGTATCTCTTATGGTATAAAAGGACTATGTCATATGTGATAAAGGTGACAAAAGAACAAAACTGAATTGTTCTGAAACCTGTAAAATGAGGAAGAAATGCTTCCATAATAAAAAGTATTTAGGATTACGTACATATGTTCATTATGCATCAATGCTTTTGTCTGAAAAGAATGCTTTCTTAGTGTTGTTGTTTATGTATTTCAGTTAAACAAAATTTCTGTGACTTAAGGCATTTGCCAGAACTGCAGATTTGATTCATGAGAATAGATATGGATCAGAAGAAATGATCAATCCAGTCTGGAATTGTATTTCATTTATTATCTCCTGGAGGAACTGTAATAGCAGAAAATTAACTCCTACAGCTACCAAATAAGGTCCTCTGCTTTTCCGGGTGAAAAGCTGCCATTTGTGTTCACTCTTTTAGGACAAATTTTGAAGCCCAGTGGGAATTGTGAATGAATAGGGTGATCAAAATTTGTCCTTAGACCTGCACCCTAAACAGAAGAGGAAAAATAGGAACTTCTAACACTGACCAAGCAAAACTTATTTTTAAGAATCATTACTTCTGTAGCGTCAAGAAGGATTCATACAGAGTCCGTGGTCACCATGTAAGCTGCAGTACAGTGTGGACAATGCAACCTTTGAAGTAGCACTGTGAAGGGCAAAGGAATTCAAAGAGAGAACATGAAGAGTTTGGTTTTGAACAAACTGCGAATATGTTTCCAAAAGTGCCATAACCCAGATGTGAGACTGAGACTTTCTACAACAACATTAGGTCACTATGTTTGCAAATATCGATGCAAAGAGCTGCGGTATAATTGAGTTCACTATTGGTTCTTTAAAGCACTATAACACATAAGCAACCAGCTTCTTGGCACAGTTGTGCCAAAACCAGGAGATTGTTGGTAATGAGCAGGCTACAGAGAGTCTGAGTGAGATTAGGAATACAGTTCTAAGGCTACAGCACTTTTGCTCTGAATTTGTTCTCCAATCTGTCTTATTCCAGAAAGAATTAATTTTACTATATGATCTTGCCAGACAAAAAATGAAAGACACAAAATCAAGGATACACTCAGCAATTATCTGCAGACAGAAGGATGCAATGGAAATACAGAAAAGGCAGCCTCTACACAGCCTCTTCTAGAGGACTGCAATCTGCGAGAATCCAAGGCAGCACTGCTGAGATATACGGTTCCTTTCCAGACCTACCACTCTGGCAAGACTAGAGAAAGGTTCGGTCACACAGAAGCCCTGAAACAATTTGACATTACAATGGGCCTGACATCTCATGTTCAGCTAACACTGAAGGAAAGGGTTGGTGAATTAAAAATACAAGCAAGCAACCCCATGCCATGTAAAATAGATTCAGAATGAAGCAGCATTAAAATCAGATGTGGTGCTGAATGTGTTCCATGATGCTCTTACTAAGGCCTTCAGTTCAGATCCTGAACTCCTTAAGCATCCCAATGTCCTCTACAGAATTTCTGCTTATGTCAACAAAAGTTGTGTATGGCAGAGATCTATAATCTGTCTCATCAAAGGTTAATAATTTCTTTACACTGCATAAAGCTATAATTGAATTATTTGCTCTTGAAGGATCAGATATTTCACATCATCATTTAAGGCCTTTTATTTGAAGAAAAGGAGCTAAATATGCAAACTTCTATATCAGAAGGATACTTAAGTACACTCCTAACTTCAAACATGGAAGTTAAAGTGAAGAGGGCTACTAACTGCTTGAAGTTACACGTAAGTTTCTAGACACAGCATTGGAAGTTTACTGAGCTTCTGAATTAAACATTCACATAGAAGGAAATATTTTAAAATAGTTCTTTGAGGGGAGGAAAAGTTAGGTATGACATGTGCAACACCACTTCATGTAAATGTAACTCTACTGACATAAAGTTATTCTTGATTTGTCCTGATGTAAACAAGCTCAGTATCAGGCCCAATCTCACTTCAGAGAATTAAAAAATAATGTTTAAATAATGCTCTTAACAAATTACACTGTCTATGAGCAGCAAACAGTAAACACCTTGAACATGGAACACAGCAGCAAGCAAAAGTTTACTAAACACCACAGTCGTGTTTAAGCAATCCACCAACCAACCAACCACAAACACAGAACAATTGCAATAAATAGATCTGAACTTTTTCCACAAGAACTAGAAGTATCCAGAGGGTATTTACTGGCTAGCTGTTTCCCCACCCTACTCCACAACTTTGAGGTTTCCAGCCCTGAACTAGCTGTTCCAAATCTTTTAATTGCATTATTTCCAACAAAAATTTTCAGAGAAAATGTTTAGTCTGAATGTCTCTATATGAAATAATACAAACAGCTACACAGCAGAACGTGTTTTAATCCATGCTTGCATCTTCAATGCAGAAAGAAGGTATCAATAAAAGTTCTTATGCTGTGGTTTGACCCAACCACTCCCAGGCTTGAGCATTTGATAACTAGACCAGAAAGGCAACTTTAACTTCTTATCCAGAGGAAACCAATGCAATGGCCAGGATAAATGTCTTCCACCTGCAACTCTATTTATTTTTTTCTGTTCTTCAGAATGTTATTGGTGAGATACCCTAAGCACAGGGTATCTTCTTTTATGAAGAAGGTGAAATAAAACAGCAATGGAGTTTATCAGCAAAGGCTTAAGATCTGTTTCACCTTGTGAAACTGTCAGGTATTTATTTAGTCTTCTTTGGCCCTGGAAAATGCACTTCTTTCCATGTACATTGTCCTAAGTAGTGAAAGTATGCTTTCTGGCCTCTTAATTTAAAGCTATAATTTTCTTCTATTAGGCATTTTGCCTGTGAGGTACACGTGAGTCTAGCTCTCTGCTCTGATTAATACTGAACACCTACTGTGTTCACCAAATAGATGACCATTTTCCTGCTAATAGTTTAAACAAATGAATGTGATTAGTGGTCAGCAGGCTGGACAGGCGACCTTGCTAATACAGATATGTCAACTTAATTTTATCAAGATGCAGTGTCTCCAGCAGCAAGCACAGCTGGAAAGCTGTGTGCTACCACAGTTTCCTCAGCACATGTGCTTCTTTCATCTTTAGATTGGTGTTTGTGTCTCCTCTTGCTTAGAGGACATAAGTGCTTCAGAAGCAATCTGATGAGGGGATCAGGAAGACAGTGGAGGGCACTAACTAACAATCTTAATAGAGCTAATAGGTAGATTTCAAATTGTGACGACCTATGTGTCTGTGTCAAGTTCATGCAAGTGAAGGAAAAAACCCAAACATATTACCAGATTTTTAAAAACAATCCTACAATTTAAAGAAATGTGAAAACAGGTAGAACATCTATCTCTACATCTGTGTGCTAGCTTTTATTTATTTTAAAAAACTGTATTGTGTCTCCTTTGAATATACACTGCTATCTACGTTTTACAGCTATTTTTGCAGTATATTCCACCTGAAAAATTAGGTGCAGAACCACATATTGGTATACTGTATATGCCAGCTACCTTGAGTTTAATAGAAAATGTAAGGGAGTATCTAAAAGATTTATATGTCCTAATAAATCACCTCTTGGGAAACTGCAATAGTTTTTGTAGCATCATCTGTGTAATGGATTTGATTGATGTATCAAATTTCCTTAGATCTAGAATCAACCTGACTCCTCCCGCCCCTGGCAGATTAAGAAATACCTAGAGTACAAGCCATCTTGAATGTCTTCATGTGATATGGGCTAAATGGTGCCTTGGAACATCTGTTCCAGGAGCTCCTCCAACAGAGATTTCTTTCTATAATAGAAAAGCTTTGTGAAACAGTCATAGAGACCCAACTACCTGAAGCGAGCTCTTCTCAGGAGAAAGTATTTCAGTTTGCCTTGCAAATCAAATGCACCCTTCAGATTTCAATGCAAAGGTCCTCGGCAGTTGCCATCACAGAGAAGGGGCACTCCAAAAGCAGCCTTTTCTCTTACTCCTTCCCATTTGTACTGCAATTTACAGGTTAGGTTATTGTAACACAGGTCATCTACCTGCTCTGTCTTTCTGGGATATAAGGGAAATTGGAAATATTCATCTTTCCTTTAGTAGTGGTGCTGAACATAAGGGCTTCTCAAGTCTATCCACAGATAGATGGAGAGATATCTGTTCTTCAGAGAGATTCAGTACATTTAATGGAAATTTAAAGAGGATATGCTGGCCACTGCTGGGGAATTTTAAGCATTAGTTTTGGATCAACAGTTTGCATACAGAAATACGAGCATGGAATTTGGGACTCATCTAAAAAAAGTTTAGTGTTTTTCTCTTTTTATTTTGAATTGGTATTTTGAGATTTTTAAGAGTGTTTCTTTAGGATACATCTGTATTTTCCAAGTCCTTTAGTTTATCAATGACGAGGCTAGAAAGATGTGATTTCAAGAAGGCCGAGATGTTTTCAGTGAATGTCCAAGTATTTTCAGTAAGAACTGTATATTTATATTACCTGTATATTATCTGTATCCTCTGAGAATTCCATCCACAATTCACTTTCTTTTAACAAAAAGTACAGGCAATGAGATGACAGTGAGGTACCTGAGCTTCTCAGGATATACCCTTTTCTAACAGAACACTGAATTTGATCTAAGAAACAGTAAAATACCTTACCTTCCTCCTCTCTTCCCTTCCTCCCACCAATTGCTGCCTGTGTAGTCCTATACTTGCTGATGGAATTCTTCTATCACCAATACTTAAGATTTTAACTATTTGTCCACGTAGACTATAGTTACTTATGGAAATTTTCTGAACTGCTCTAATCTACAGCACAAGTGACAGAAACCTGGGGGATAGGAACACTAAGCAGACTTCCTGCTAAGGTCACTTAAAAGGTTGATGGTGGTTTACTACGATATCTACATTGTAGTGAGCAGCGACTGACTGAGACAACTAAATTCAGAGCTGACAGACCTAATTTTCTCATATAGTCAATAGATAAAGGCAAGTACCATGTTCAGACCATGTAGTTTTAGAACCCCTAACTTTGCATTTTGTTCCCCTGGAAAATCAACAGTCCAAATTCCATCAGAGCTGCTTATGTTATGAGCAGAAGAAAGTGAAACATCAGGATCCCTATCAAAACCAATAGAAAATAAACTGTCTAAAAAAATCTGATTTATTGATTAGTTTTTAGACCTCACCAAGAACAAACTGTTATCACTCTCCACTCCTTGGCGTAGACATAAGGAACTCCATACCACCTTCCTCACTGATTGCTAGTAACTCTCACTTGTAAATCAGCTGGGCTCTCACTGGGATTGTTGCATAGTGATTACTATGTTGATTCTCAAAAGATCATTAAATACTTTTCTTATAAAATTCTATTATCACTGTTCCCATTTTATGAGTATTTTTTCTTAATGACTAGTATCTGACATAGAACATACATATATTTATTAATGTACATATATATTATTACTGGAATAGCATGGGATCCTAAGAAAAACTTGACCTATGTAAGTTTAAATTCCATGTAATATGCAGAGCAGCTAATACAGGTACCTCTGTAAAATTTTTGCAGTTCTTAACCACAGCCTACTATATATGGAAGGAAAGCAGTCAAAAAGCAATGTCAGCCTCTGTAGATTGATTAGGACCGCTAACTGCTTGTGTAACTGTGTTGGAATAAGTAAACCACTGTGTTTCATTATGATAGTAAAAGTAAACTGAGTATCAAGCCTGCTGGCTTGCCAGAAGCAATCTTCTTGAGCTCTTGAGTTTTGCTTAAGTTTTTTTTCCTTTTATCATTTTTGATAGTGTAGATTCAAAGTTCTTCACGTCAGCTGAAATCACAGCAGCAGTTGCACCATAACCTAAGCAACAACAAACTAAGTCACCATTATCTCTTAAATAAACTGCTAGACATCCTGCGCTTGCCCATCAGGATAGCAATAGCAGTTGCACATCAGCCTCATCTAACACAGCTTCTCTTCCAGGTTCTGAAACAGCAGAGCTCCCTGCAAAAGCAAATGGCTTCCCTGTTGCATCAAACTCATCTAACTTTTAAGATTGGCCATATATGCTCTACCAATTTTGTTGGCAAATTTAAGCAATTGAGGAAATGCTACAGATTCAGATATCTGAGAAAATGCTTATTGTCACCCAGCTGGCCACCATATTGCCCAAATGGAAAGAATACGTCCAAAGTCTTTCTATAAGATTTAAGATCTGACCTTACAGAATGCTGAAACAAAAGTCATACAACTTTCATACCTGGTTCCTAAGAGGAATCCAACTGAGGAGTGCTGAAAGCTTTTCTTATATTTTTATTGGTTAGAAAGGTGAATCTACCCAACCAAAAACGTGTTCCCTGGAAATGGGAACAAAATACTTTTTAGATAGCTCATTAATTTTTGCATGATTCTTTCATTTCACCCCAGTGCATTATGTTGTCTGTCATCAGCATATGGACTCCTGAGTAAACGGACACTGATTACATATTTCAAAAATACTGGTTATATAGAGTCCAATATCCCAAAAAAGAGAAAGGTGAATAGGTTAATCACATTGCTACTACATTCATTTGGTTACTACGAGTGACATGTATGTCTAAATGGCATTTATGCCATGCTATGATAACGAAAATACATGAATTTTAGAAGGACTTTATCTATGTAAACCTCTCACTATATTTTTAATAGAATCAACTAAAGTACAGAGCGTTCAAGTCTCAAAGAACCAAAGTATATTATAATAGTTCATTCTGAATAGTTTCTTGGGAAAGGGGGAAGCATGGGGCAAAATTTTCAAAGAGAAGAGGCCCATTTTTGCTCACAAAAATTATCTGCAAACTTGTGACAGCATTTATGTGGGCAACCACTGACATTATATAAGCAGATCCAGCAAATACACTTGCAAATGATCAGTACAGGCACCCAGCTGTAGCTGATGCTTTGCTTGTACCTTCGTGAATATTCTCCTGGTAACTGCATGCATTAATCCACTACTAGGATTACATTATATGCAAGCATTTTTAGCACAAATACACCTCCACCCTCCTTGTTTGAAATGTGAGTGCTGGTGTATTAAAAAATATTTGGAAGACAGACTTATTAAAATAAATGTTAAGAGGACACAGTGGGGTATATTTTCAGTGTGGAGCAGAGATTTAACTGCATGACTTCTATTAGCTTTAATGAGAACCGCACAGCTAAATCCTCACACACCACACTAGAAGATTAACCCAGAAAACACACATTGTTTACTTTTTACTAATACTCTGATTATTACCACGTTCTTCCTCCTCCTCCTCTTCTTCCTCCTCCTCTTCTTCCTCCTCCTCTTCATCCTCCACATCTTCACCTTCCTCTTCATCCTCCTCTTCTTCCTCTTCAATCTCCTCTTCTTCTTCTCGATCTATCTCCTCATCATCCTCCTCCTCGTCACCTTGCTCCTCATTATCATCAGAATATTCCTCCTCTTCTTCATCCTCTTCCTCTTCTTCCTCTTCCTTTTCATCCATCTCCTCTGTTCCATCAGTTTCATAGCACTCATCTACCGAAGAGTTGTCTGCTTTAACCACAAAGGGTTTTCTTTTGGGGGCTGGTTCTTGGGGTTGCTTATCTTGTGTTTTTCTTTTTTTTGCCAAAGGACAGCCATAAACACTGTGCAAAAATAAAAGATGCAAGTTATTACACTATCCTGCAGATTTCTGTAGGTCAGATTGTATAACTCATGTTATTTAGTCATATATTCTAATTCTACACCATGATTAGTTGCTCATGTGCTCTCAGTTGCTCTCAAAATGCATGTTTTCAAACTAAAATACTGCTTAGGCAATAATGACCAAGGGGGAGGACAATTACAAAACCTGTGAAATTGCAAACAACTATTATTTGTCTGAAAGCATCACATGTACATGCCAGCATTAACAGTTCCAGAACTGATACAAATGTGTGTTTTTCCTTCTCGTTCTTTTCTCTATTCTGCACGTTACAGTCTTTTCTAAGGCAGATGAATATAGTTAAAAAAACGGCACTCTTAACCTACCTGTTAGCTATCAGTACAACAATCAAGAAAAAAGCAATGCTTCATAATTCTTTAATATTCAGTAAGGTTTTGATGGTGTACAATTAAGATATGTTTCTATGCGATTTAAATAATGAAAATACAACCACATTCTTAACGCTGTTGTTTGTTGTTATTATTATAAATGATGGATTTCTCTTAAATTCTCCACTGCTATGCTCCATTATATGCTACAATGCTGGATAAATAGGAAAGCAAGCTCCCCAACACAACCAAAACCAACAGTTTTCATGGCCAGTGTTGGAAGTGTTCTCACATTGGAAAAAACCCAAACAATAAACAAAATCATAAAATCATAGAATGGTTTGGGTTGGAAGGGACCTTAAAGATCATCTCATTCCAACCCCCCTGCCATGGGCAGGGACACCTTCCACCAGACCAGGTTGCTCCAAGCCCCATCCAACCTGGCCTTGGACACTTCCAGGGATGGGGCAGCCACAACCTCTCTGGGCAACCTGTTCAGTGTCTCACCACCCTCAAAGGGAAGAACTTCTCCCTTACATCTAAACTAAATCTACCCTCTTTCAGTTCAAAACTGTTGTTTTAAACTGTTGTTTAATTTTTGTATTTGGCATCTAAGTATAACAGCATGACTTTTTATATACAAATATTGGTCAAAGGTAGAAAGAAATTGTCATTGCCATTTTTGGTCATCTTTTATCTTTTTTTCATGGCCTTATGCTTTTCTACACAACATTATATAAAGTTTGTGAGAATCTAAGACATCGCTTGGGATTCGGGCCCCCCTGGAAAGTGCATAACTGGGAATGGAAATTAATGTCAGTTAGCTGCCTGATCGGCTTTGATGCTTTTATAAATCTCATTAAATAACTATTTGCAACTCAGCTATTCAAGTAAAGTTGTGAATTTGACTTTAGTTTTTCACTTTATTTATCTATTCTCAGTGCCTTTGCTCATAGAATTAAAATTGAGGACACATCAGCAACTAACAGAAACAAACATTTGTATATTTTAAGGGTTGGGTCCAGCCCTAAGGACTTGGGAATATGTCACTTTTCCAAGAAAATCAGTTGTGTTAGTTAACCCTGACTCAGCTTTTGTAAACTCTTTCATGATTAGTTTGTACCAGTTTCTCCACAATCCTGAATTTGGTTTTGTTTGTGCTTGGATTTATACTTTGTAAAGCTACCATTGCATGGGTTTTTCTTATAAAACCTTTAAAATACTGGCTTGCACTGGCTTGCTTCTGCTCTTCAACTATATACATCATATAGGTTATATATACCTCATGTACTATAGACTTCATAGTCCGAGAGAGTTAAAAAAAAATCCATGTCTTTCAGAAACCTGGGAAACAGGCCACCAGACCTGGAGCCTACTGTTTAGCTGCCCTATTTTCTTCTTTTTCTTTCTTAACCTGTTCCGCTCTCATCCTTTGTTTCATTAATTTTTCAGATTCTGCCTCCAGGACACTTTTTCCTGTTTCTGGCATGTTCCCTGTGGTCTCTCTGGCGAGCACACTGAGGGGAAGGCAGCGCCGGCTTCTCAGCAGCCTCTGCCACCAACTTCCCCTCCTGACCACATATGGAGATGAGAGTCTCTCCCACTGACCTCTTGTTCCTCGTATATTTGTGAAATCTGTTATTGTTCGTCTTTATAGCATCTGCAATTTTCTCTCCATTTCCCATTTTGGCTTTTGTGATCATCCCCTTATTTGCTTATTTTTCAGACTTGTTTATCCCTGCTCAAAGCAATGACCCCATTGATTTATCTGTCTTGCATGCCTTTATCCGTTCTTTTATTGCTCACTGTATTTCCCTGGTCAGCTGTGTTTGTCTTATTTTCCCCTCACGCTTCAGCTCTCCTGGCTTTCAGCGGAATATATATTTGGGCTTCCTGAAACACACTTTTGAATATTCCACACTGCTTTGCTGTGTGTCTCAGTCATCTCTGGTTTTCGGAATCTGTCATGAATAATTCTTGTGGAAAGAACACTGTCGAATTTCATAGTGATAAGCTCCAAGAGGACATATAGACATTAATAATTGAAGAAATTGAAGAAATAATATATGAATTTATACTCCTTAGTTAGAAGATGATTTATGGTATTTTTTTAAACTCTCACACAATTTTTCTCCATTAAAAAACATAGGATGCTACTTACTGATACATTCAGTAGGACCTGTCTTCAGGAAATATGTATTTCTTTCCCAGAGTTCTACTTCTTGATTTTTAATATATTTTATTGCTAATTTAATATAATTTTCAGCATAATTAGTACAGTTATTCCTAAGCTATAACAAACGTATCTCTTTAAATAAACGTAGTATAGGACCAGAGAAATACAAGGGATTTTCTAAATCAGATTACTGATTAATATTCTCCCATCCATGATATGCCAACTCACATATGAAAGGTGGGACACGAAACCTATGTCTGGAGGACACTCTCCTCTTAGATTGTCTTATTTCCCTACATGAATTAGAAAGGGAGCTTATGTGACTAATAAAGGTGCAGTCAACTTTAAATACCTAGAGTGATTCCTATCTGCCACATTTACCAGTTTTCTTTTTTCATTTGTATCTCTTTTCTATTGAATCTATTATTTCAGAAGCCTCGTGCTATAAGATCCAAGTCAAGAAAAGTAAGATCATGGCAATATTATGCCCTCAATCTGAATAATATTTTTTCTTAGAGGATTGTTATCTTTTTTTTTTCTTTTTTTCTCATTAGTACTTTGAAAATTCTTACAAAATGTTTTTTCAATCTAAATAGTGTCCCCAGCAACAGTGCTCTCATTCTTTCTTTTTGCCTGTGAGAATTTAATTTAACATAAACCAAAACATTTGGTAGGTAACAGAATCTAAAAATTTACTATATAGACACGTAGTGAGGTTATCAAAAACACTTAATGAAGCACTTGAGCATCTGAAGTGGCACTGAGGTAGAATTTTATCATATACAGTTGAGGATAGCAAATTAGGAAGAGTCTGCTTAGAAGCAAACTTCTGCTTAAGGCTTCAGGCAGAAAGTTCCCAAGGCATTTACACTTGTTCCACTGGATACCATAAGTATTATTTTTGGTTTGGACTAGATAACTTCCAAGTCCGTATTTCCAGATGAAGACTTTTAGGGTATTGAGAAAACAGGCATTTTTCAGGTAAGCTGTAACAAATCCAATCTTCAAAGAATGTGCAAACCTAATTAATTTGCATAACACCACATCCTATTAAATCACTCTCAAAGCAGTGACTACTTTTAGCTTTAAAGAGCTGACACTATCAACTTACAGCAGTTAACCAGAAAATAAGTATTTGGATTCCACCAAACCCTACAGAGAATGCCCTTCCCAGCAGACTACGCACTATTATAAGGAAGAGCTGGTAGCACTCTCGTTGAAGGTGGACCATTGAATTGATAGGAATGAAAGAATCATCATAAATTCAGAAAAAGAGATTGACTCCAGCCTAGCGATTTGCCTACTCAGTTGTAAGAATAAACTCCTTCAGCTGAGGATGATTTTCCATTCATATTTAAATGACTGCTTAAAGCATGCCAAATTACTACAGGAATGAGCAGCAAACCCAGTGGACAGTGATAACTGTGCGGCGGCAAACTTCTTTGTGGGAAACTATTTTTGCTCTCTAAGCCACACCAGTCAGGAATCTTTTCTACCCCACAAAAGTCCCGCATAATGCCTGTGTACTGTCCTGGAATACAGGAGGCATTGAGTCAAACCTTCCCAGGCTGTGAAAGGTAGAGAACTTTGCTGAGTATTCTAATCACTAAGCTATAGAAGAGAAAATGGGAAAAGCAACAAGTCAAAGTTCAAGAAGGACATGGAGTTTTTTGAGCTTTTATTTCTGAGAAATGACTAATTGCAGCCTACAAGATAGCGCTAGAACACACTGGGTTTGGTGCTTCCAACCATCTGGACTAAAATTCTGCTTGCACCCTGCCTGCTATGAATGCCAGTCTAGAAGACTGACTGACCCAAATCTGCTTTCCAGCAGCCTGCTGGCAACTGAGCCAGAGTCTTGAATACTGTTCCAGAATTAGGCATCCTTCTTGCAACCACTGCACTGCCAAGCACCATAGCATCTAAGGCCACTTACAGAACGACTGCCCTCACCCCTCTCTTCTCAGTTGGAGTTAGGCACTAATCCAGAGTCACTGCTTTGGAAAACCTGTGTTCCCATCCATGTTTTACATGCTTAAATATTTTTGTAAAAGTGGGCCCAAATTACTATGTTTTTATCTATTGAAACTACAATTAAAAGTAACAAATACCTTTTAAAATACAATGAACTCATCTCTACAGTTCCGCTGTATTTCAGATTTTCCCATGAGCTTCTGCTTCTCTTTCAATAAATCAGATTATTGTAAGCAGGAAGTGCTTTCATGTGTGCAGTGTCAAAACACACCATCTTTACTTCACTTATTTGCACTGAATAGAAGTTTGTTGACTTTTCAGACTAGGTATGTATACAATCGTATTTCAGTTCAGTGAAAACTGTTAATTTACCTGAACAGGTACAAGCTTGACTCATAGGAATGAGTGAAATGGAGAGCATTCTATCCCTTTTTTCCTTCTGGTGTTTCAAATATTTGTGTACTACATTATGGAACAGTAAGAGAAATTACAAAAGTGCCCAGAAGCATGCTGGATCTCAAAAGGTAAAGGTAGAAGATGTGGTATTTTCTTCACAGAGCTTTAAAAGCCAACTCGATCCTTTTGCACTTCAGAGTCTTTTTAAACACATGAATACCCACAAACATACTGCAGATCTACTCATCTGTATAGCATTATTTAACTAAATAAGCCCTAAAGAAAAATTAGTGTCTTCAAAAAACAGCATTGCAAAAGGAGTTAGGAGTAACCAATAACATGAGAATAGAATGATGTGCCAGAAGTAAATGATGGAGGTCAAAACTTAAGTATTATTTTTTTAGAAATTCAAATATTGAAATATGTATTTTTACACAAAATAAAGCAGACTAGCTTTGATGTAGTCAATACAGTCACAGTAACTTAAGTCAAAGTGAGGATCTTTTATGTAATTGGATCCTATACATCTCCAATGTGAAGCGCCTCCCCACCCCGATTCACTGAGACTCCAAACTGGTGTAACTGAACCCTGTGATGAACAGTGGCAAACTTACTGGCTAATCATCTGCCCTCTGGCTGGTGAGGTCATTTCACCCATCACCAAAGTCTCTGCTCTTGGGACATCACAACTGAAAGGAAACTTTCAGTTTTGCAATAATTAACCCATTTAAACAATAAGTTTATTTAAGTGGTTGAATCCAATAGCTGCTCAGTGAAGGAAAATGAGGCACAGTAATGTATTTCTAGGTGTTCTACAAATACACAGGAAAAAATCTGAGCCCTGGAGAGCTCATTTAAAGCAAGATGTAAAAAATAAATGTAACAAATCATGAGACTAAAAACTTATGTGGCAGCACAGGTTAGCAAAGTACATGCCCTGCAGTTGTAGATTATTCAAAAGTATTTATACAAATAAATCAATATAATATCTGATTGCCCCATGACTTATGATGTCATGGATGGGGTTCATCTCTCACCTACCCCGAGGCTTCTAAAAACTAAGTCTATACATGTCATGTTAAGCTCCCTTCATAAGTCAATGCAGAGAAACGAACCTCCTGGGAGGCAATTCATCTCACCTTTCTTAGACATTTTGCCTATCTCTCCACTGACAATAAAGGGAGTTAATGGTGATTAACTTACATTTCTACCACTTAGGAATCTGATAAAAGTGAGAGAAATCCAAGCCTTTTTATCTTCTTTTTTTTTCATATTGCACGTCCATCCCCAACAAAGATAGTACCTAGTAGATTTTAAAACCATGCACGACAAGACTGTCGTAAAGAGAAACCCCAAACCCTGCATCTTTCCTTTCCACAGCTCTTGTATCACTTAACATGAATAATTCTCTCCCCTATAGCTAAGCTATCTTTTCAAGACTACCTGCATGATCCAACGTCAGACAAGTGCTGCAGTCGCACTCTAATCTTAGGATGGCAAATACCCAACTTAACTGTGTGTTCATGAGCCGGAAGCCACAATTGATTGTGTCTTGTTGCCATACCCTTGAATGCAGGGACTGATCAAAGAAACTAGGATAGTGCAAAGAGCACAGGCTTAATGACTCATATTGATTCATTAGATGAAATGCATATAATCAAGTTTTGCTAAGTGGCTATTGATTCTGCACACTTCGATGTTGATTTAGATGTAACCCAGACACATAAAAATGGGAACATGCAAAGCCAGTGACCACTTCTGCGCTAACTCAAAGAACACTGACATCTGCACTAACTCAAAATCCTGAAGTCCACATTTATTTCAAAAATCTAAACTGGAAGAAAAACATCGGGAAAGAAAACCCTCTATTTTTCTACGTACAGACAAAAATGAGGTTGGCTACATTGAGCTAAATCAAAGCAGTATCTAGAGTTGCCAAGATGTCCAGATTTGTGTGTATCCTGTGTTTTCAGCCTCAGTGGTAATGACAACTCTGTTTACAGGTAGAGGGCAGGGCAGGTTCCAATTTATTTATTTATTGTGATTACTTGGTATCGTAAAATGGGAAAAGTTCATAATCAGTCATTCACCAGTTTGAAAGGGTTAGAATATGCTACAAGAGCACATCTATCAGTTACAAAAGATCTTTGCATAGTCACAGTGTTTAGGCTTTGGACATGATATGAAATCTTCCTATTCCAATATTTTAAACGTAATTGCTTTTAAGCAATTCAGCGTGGTAAGTTCAAGCATTCAAAAATCAAGGGAAATAAACTGCTGGAAATCAAAGGCGATTCATGTAGTTATACTGTCAATCATTTAACAACATGGCTAGATACATATTAGTAGAATCAACACCCTTAGACACAGACTCAATAGATCATATTTAACAACGACACAGCAGGTCAAACTATCATTCTAGCACGTACTTAAGTATTGAGTAATAGAATACACTGTCATTTTATCGCATCTCTAATGTAGGGCTACTATAATGAAACTATCAGCTGCTGATTCGTATCACAAATACTCTTCCCACCATCTCTACACAGATACACAATAGCACCATCTCACAACTTAATTTTACCTAAGAAAGATATATGGCACAGAATAAAGAAATACCATACGCCAATTTTCCTGTAACTATAGCAATAAGTATCTTACTTGATCCAAAAAGCTAATGGCTACAGAATATAACCAATGGAAAGGAATAGTACTGTGGAGCAGCCTTCTAACACAAGATTGTCATCAGTAAACATCTGAAATCACAGAAAAAAATGACAAAAACAAAGTGATACAAGCTGCAACCACTTCACTGCTTATGTACTGGATTCTCACCTCCAGCATAAGCTACAGGATACCATTCTTTGTCTTGCATGGTTGGTTAGGAGTCATTCAAGTGTAAAATATTCTAAATTCTGGTTGTTAAGAGGATTGAGATGTTTAAATCTTCCTATTTTGAAAAAAAGCAAAAAGATTGTGCCTTTCCATAACACAGAGAAAACATGATTATTCTAAAACAGAATAGAAATGACAGCATTCTCTCTACATTATTGCACTATGGAGCTGCAGCTAAAATTGGTCTCTTGGTGAAAATGTTAACTGTTATTAATATGCATTTAGCAAACATTATTATGAAGGAACTGAAAGTTAATCCTCCATATTAATTTTTAAGGGTGATATCTTAGTGGGCTCTGCACGAAAAAGGTTACCACAAAAATCTGTTTAATATAAAGAGGATTTCTCAAATAATACCTTTGTCATTATACCTCCTTGAGCCTCATTTCTAGGACAAAAT
Source organism: Buteo buteo (assembly GCF_964188355.1). Lineage (NCBI taxonomy): Eukaryota > Metazoa > Chordata > Aves > Accipitriformes > Accipitridae > Buteo > Buteo buteo. Next base: position 20,350,036 of record NC_134187.1, on the reverse strand, counting down.
TTTGATACTAGCTGTTGCGCCTGCCAGTTTACTACTGCATACAAAGTTATAAGCACAAACTTAAAACCAAGACTTTATGTTCTTTGCTCTAGATGGACACAGCTATTTTAGTATTATTTAATTTTCAACAGAGTCCCTATTAGCAGTTCCTATCAGAGATGCATTAGAGTAATCTGGGGTTCTAGACCCACACAATTCTTCTGCCCTAACTTCTGCTCAGTGTGGCAGTAATGGGGCACATCCTTCAAGAGACACAAATATAATGGTATACATTTTTCCACTCCATGCAAGTACAAGGCAGGTATTGTGGATCATTATTCTCCCCTCTGAGAAAATGCTGCTCCACAACCCCTGCCTCCTGCCATGACTTACACCCTGAAAGGCATGTATTTGCTTGTGCTAATAATCTGCCGAACTAGTCTTCTTCTGCAGCACATAGAAATTGCTTTGTTGTAATATTAGGGGGTCTTGCAGGTAGTATTTCCATGAAGATACAAGCTCACCTATGATAAAGGAATTCGTTCAGGCTGTTGGCAGACTCAGTGGACAAAATTGTACCTCTTATGTCCAGTTCATTTTTTTTCACCTTTTTTTTTTTATGATTAGAAGAATTAGAAATACTCTGGTCTAAAAATGAAAGCTTACCTACTGGCTTAATCACATGACTCCAAAAGCCAGATGTCTAGATATGGGCCTAAATGGTTTTGCCTTAATCTGATGGATGGAAGGACGTCTGTTCAGGGCGGGAGGGGGGGGGGGAATTCTAACTGAATTCCATCACATTCCAGTCCAGAACAGTGAGGCTCCAACTTGACGCATATCACGATTAAAAAAAAAATACTACGGCATATAATGTTACTTTTTATAGCTGACAGTGAGTTCCATTAGACTGTAGAAGAGTCTCTGAAGGAAAATGAAAATAGCCTCCCAAGGGAGTGGAAGCCCCACACAGCATGATTTAAATGTGGCAGCTGGGTTGTGGGTGGAAATGGCGGTTTCCATTGAAAATCTGCTGCCAATATACCTCCTATGGCTAGATTTCACAGGGAAATGTGGCAGTTATCCCTCTCTGAAGTTCAGCTGCTCAGTTTTAAAGATGCACACACAGGAAAGGTAGCAAGGGTCAATGACTGAATAGTGAAAGGTCCAGAATGATGTACTGTCCAAGGACCGAAGAGTAAAATTGGGAAATGGCTGGAAGTAGAAGTGTGTAACAGGAAGATGGCAAGAAAAGGAACAGATTCTTCAGTTTTAAAAGATGAAAGGCAACTTTTTAGAAAGTGTATACCACTTCAAAGACTACTTTTAATTTTTTGAATAGTTTGAGGCATTTGATGTTTAACATTTATGTCTCATTGAAAGTTGATTAGCAATGTGTTAGTCACTTTTAAAAATGGTCCCTATATATTTGGGGCACAGTTCTATAATGGGAATAGTTGTGGCAACATTAAATGTCATCACACTTAACTTTAAAGTACTTAAGTTTAGATGACTAAGTTCCTTAGTGAATAAATTTCCCAATGGTAATATATAGGTATATAAGCCTGGGAGTCACTATAGCAAGCATGTTGACCGTGGTATATCTACACTAAGAAATATGAAGTACCATGAAAAGAATGTTTCCAAAATCACTTCTCCCTTTCTTGTCACCATCTGCATCTACGTGCAACTATGACTTAGGCATCATCTTGAAAATATGACTCATAATCCAAAAAGACACTTTCCGATGCAGGTTCAAAAATCATGCCTATAGTATGGATGGCTACTTTATTGCTCTGTTTTGATACAGGCAGTGTGGTACTGTTCTCTGCCTTTTTTTAAACAACTTGCATTGAAACAATTGTCAAAAAAAATGGAAAACCCTTTCTTTTATTTTCTTTTTTTTTTGTGTAACCCAATCAACCTGTTATGGCTCCACATCTGGTTCCTCTAGATGAGACCTTTAATCATCAAACTAGCTTTTCTCTCTTCTACTCTGTTCTCTGTAAAAACCCCCATGCTCCTTCCTGTCCACAGGCCTGGCTTCAGCAGCCGGGTCAGAAGGCAGCCTCACCCTAGTCAGTCTTCTCCTGTCATCCTTTTGGTATGGCTCTGGCTTGGAAATTAACATTATGCTTGGGCCCACTGAGGCTGATGGAGAAACCGAAGCAGTATGTTGCTTCCGGAGGTAGCATTCTCATTGCTGGGCCAGGATGCACCACGATCACGAAATTTTTCAGTGAAAGGGGATGCGACTGCTATGCCGTCTATAGAAATCAGTGCTGTCCCTGCACGTTAGTGTGAGCAGAGAATGCCTGCTGTGCCTACTGGATAGAGGATGCTGGTATAAGCACCTGCGGTCTGCAAATCTCAAACATTCTGGCCTGTAGAAAGCACTGAGCAGCACAGCTTAGCGAAGCTGGCAGCACCTCTGGGCATACACAAATAGATTTTCTATTAGAAGTTTGATCAACTACAGTCTCGGGATTTTTGTGGATCCTTTTTTTCAGTTTCAGCACCTAAGGTCTACTTAAGTTGTGCTTTAGAAGTTTGTGCTTATATTTCATCTTGAAATGCTTTTTGTGAAAATCATAGATGTAGAAATTTAATGATGGAAAACTTTGATCTCATCTCTAATTAACAGGTAAATGTACTAAATGGAAGGTGGGCCCGCTATCAGAAGACATTTTAGTGTTAAAAATACCTACAAGGTTTTGAAGGTAGGGACGATAAGCTGCATAGGTATGATGCCACTTAAAATGATCTGAGATCATGCAAAGCTATACTGTAACATAGGCAGTAAGTAAATCTTTCCTTACTCTTCACCACACGATTCTAAATTTCCTTATGTCTTAAAAAATATGGAGTTTGGTATAATTTCTGGTTTTCATACCAGCCAATAAATTTTTGTCTTCCTGGGGAGGTTTTTTTCTTTTTACAGAGTTCTAGAGCAACAGAATTACAAACTGCTCTGGTCTAAGAGGAATGAAATTCTATTCCTGCTTACACAAGAGATCAGTTTAATCTATAGTATACATAAAAAGTAAAAAAAAAATAATGCTACTAGTAAATCTAAACTAACCATGATTGTTCTGTTGTGGTTCTACCTGAGATGTCCACTAGACTGTGATTTCTAAATCTGACTGACTGCTGTAATTTTCAATGAACAATCAAAATTATAGTAGATAGAAAAAGCTAAATGTTTTCTGTTTTATAGTTTTTCTTATAATGTTGACACTTTAAATAAGTGGTTCCACTTTTAGTCAATGCCATTTTAACTATTCAGTCCTTCCTCCTACATCCTTTTAATAATGTAACTGGAAGCAGCAAGCTTGACTGTTAAGATATGAAGTTAACACAGTAGTCAGAATTTGTTTGCATTCTTTCTAAAATGGTATTTGTTTTATAACTCTGACTCAGTTTCTGAGTCCGTCTTTCCCTGTGATCTCTTTAGGTCTCACAAGCTAAGCAAAGCCAGGCCACGTCAGTTCTGAGTATGTCAGTATTTCCAAGGAACACCTAGGTGCTGCAGAGACGGTACTATGACTCAGAAAGGAGTACACTTTCCTTGCCAGCAGCACTGAAACAAATTCGCCATTGTGGAAGGGACAGAAGACCGTTAAAGCTGGTAATACCTTATGTCACATGGAGTTAGAAAGAACTAAGTGTCTGTGTTTTAAGAACTAGAAATCTTAATTCCAAAGCCCTGTTCAAGATAAAGTCATGCAATTACATTCTGTCAGAATTATTCCTACATTTTCAGACAGACAAACAATCTTTTATTTTTTTTCACTTTCCATCCCAAACTCCTATGCACTATAAACGTGCACTGGTAAAAAGTTGCTATGACCAGTCTTGCGAGTCATGTGCTATTGTGAATGTATTACAACATCGTAAGCAATATGACCTTTGGTGTCATTTGAAATCAAATACTTAACATCCCAAAATGCACTGAGGTTACTGTGTTAACATTTATGAGATGTTTTAAAATTAACAGTTGAAAAAGTTTTATAAGCATAAAATACAGTTACCATAGTAAATTGGCTGCAGAGCAGCCATCCATCTAGTTGGGACTTTGCGTCTTCTGTTTCCTTTCACAAAGTATGGGATATCCAGAGAATTCTCTGGAAATAAATTTCAAAACCAGTTTTTTTGTTTGGTGGCTAGCGACATGCAAACATCTGTAAGATTCATGTCAGAGAATATTCGTCATGTATGTTATGATATATGACATATCCTCTTGTTTGAGATGACTGTTTGCTTGTCCCCTTCTCCTGAGGTAGTCCTTATGGTTACTAAGAACCAAAAAAACAATCCTCATTGATCATCCTAGAAGAAACCACACCCAAGCAAGGTCTATATTAAACAGTATATCAGTAATTCTAGCACATTATTCTTATTGTCTCTGCAAATACTCAATAGCAAGAAATCATTTGCTAATCTTTGTATAAATGAAGTTTTAATATAAGAAGGATGGTCTAAATCAAAAAGGCACTGGAGTAGAATTCAGAGCCATGACTCAACTTCTGGCTGTGACGTAAATTCCTTGTGTGGTAGCAGAGAGTCACGAACTGCTACTTTACCAAGGGAGCGAATGCATTACAGCTTTCAGTTTCTATGCATAGCTGCACAGTGAAATTCTAGCATCCAAGTGAGGTACGTCTGCTCCTTTTCTAATACTTAGGGACATGTGGGCACTTAACACACAGCAGAATTTAGACACTGTAATCCGGACTGGGGGAAGGTATTTTCTGTAGTGGGGGATTTCCGCTCCTGGAATTAATCACCTTAAGCCTTTTTTTTTTTTTTTAACAGAAACAGAGATTAACTCAGTCTTTTGACTAGGAGGTGGTCAGAGGAGGAATCACGATCCCAGCCTCAGCCATTACCTAATCTAGAACATAGACAGACGTGTAAGAAATTTATGTTAAATATCCTCTTTTGCCAAGGGTAACTGAAGTTTCATTTTACACCTCTCAGAAGACCACTTGCTCATGAGGTTTTATAGTAATCTGGGTTGAGAGTGCCCACTTCTCTAATACTTCATGCAAAAGAAAACATTTACATGTTTATGCTACTTTCAATGGTGAAAGATTCATTCCATTCCTCTCTAAAATGAGTGTCTGTCTTCCATACAAAGTACTAATGCTGGGACTGGAAATAGGGTTCTTCTCTGCCCAAGTGACTGCTCAGAGTTACAAAACTGTATCTTTCCCTCTTCCTTTTGGATATATTATTGTCCATAAAATAAGAACAGATCAAGAAAATAGAATACAAGCATCCTGACATCTTAACTTCTTTACAGTCAATGCAAGTTCCCAGAAGATGGGAGAAACATGTCTTAACTCCTATTGACAAAGAACAAAATAGTGGGTGAGTGCCATGTTTGTATAGATCACAAATTGGAGGACTTTAAAAACACTCGCTACAATGGAACAAGCAGATAAGAGATTAGAGATGTACTAACTATGCTGCGTACTTACTATGACATAGGTATCAAAGTGCCCAAATAAATGTTTCCTGGCAGAACACTACAAATTTAGACAAGCTTAATGTTAAAAGTACAGTTCTACTTTGACTTCAGAGTTAGACACAAAATAAGGGAGGGATGATGAGAGTTCACCCTTTGGACTGGGTGACTTAAAGCAGAAGGTGAACACATGCCACTTTTAGCTCTAGCCTTTATTCTGAACACCTACTCCCTGTTCACAAAGTATAGGTACGATTTCCTCCTGGAGACATTATGAGGGTGAAAAACAGTACCAGATGCGTACCACTGACAAATTTCTTTCACGACTATCAGCTGGACAGAAAGCATTCATCCACTACTTGTTCATCCAATTTATGGCCTGCTCATTACTTTAAATAAAAAAAAATTGATAGCAGAGAAATCTGTCCCAGCCCCAGGGAACTGAACTTAAAAAAGCTGGTTTAAATGGCTGGTATTGGCATTTAAAGCCAATCATATCCTGTCCTGTCTCATTTGGCTTTATAGTATTACAAATTTTATCACAAATCATAGATTTAAGACACAGGCCTAACTTCAATCACAGGAATATTTTCTCTTAGGCATTATAGCCCTTCTCTACTCCTCCATGCATACCTACAGTGTGGCACTGCTGGTTCTTGTAAATAACAAAAGGACATTAGGTTCTGCGATCCCTTTTCCTGTAATCAGTAAGCTTCAAGATTTTCTTGGGAAGGTGATTCAGGTGAGTAGCCAGGAAACTAACTTGGTAGGTCCACTCACCTGGTTGTAGTTGTCACCGTTTTACAGTGTCCTAAGCTGTATAGTGCTGAGGGTATCTTCAGGAGCTATCTATCCCCTGGGCATTTGATTCTGTACTGTAGATGTATTTATTTAGAATTATTATTGTCATCAAAGATGGCTCAGGAGTACCTCTTCTTCCTGTGTCCTGAGCTGACACCACTAGAAACAGTACTTCATATCAACCACTAACAAGAAGTGATGTCTTTGAAAGGGCTGTCTCAACTTATTGAAGAACTTCAATATAAGTCTTTAAAGACACATCGTAGTGTATTTTTAGGGAAAAAAAACCACCGAACTATTCTTTTTTCTCTTCCTCCCTACAACCTTGTTTTTGTTTTCTCACTTCTTTATTTTTCTGTGCCTCATTTCTCTCGTATTTCTACATATACATCTATGTGGATTTTTCTGCTAGCATGGTATAGTGATTTATTTATTCATATTTGAATTGGTTTCTTGTTTTCTTCATATTCTTTTGCTAGCCCAGGTAATACTTATGGTGCCTGATCTCATAAAATATGAATATTTGAAAGAAAAAGATAAATACAAGTTTATTTATTTTTTGCTTATATGATTTCCCCTGCCTCTTTTTTTGATGATTCTAGCAGAGTTCGGATCATTTTCACTGAGGTAGAGAATAAGGTGCAGGGCAACGCTACTCTCTGATAGCATGGGTGCCACCTATGGATAAACCTTTTTCAGTCATCTATGTTATTTATGTTGGTGTGGACACTGGAGCAAGGAATAAGATGAGGTTCCCTGTCTATCCAGCTGCCAGTATTCACAAGTAAATTCTCCTGTCTCCAAAGCCCTTACTTGGGATGCTCTAATCCACAGGCCATTTTTCAATTGCACCCCCAGTAGCTATGCTGCTGCTCCGAACTGTTGGTAGGAGGATGCAGGCAGCTCCGTGGTACCCTGAACCCAGTGCACAATGTTGCTCATGGCTTTTCTGGTTTAGTGTAAGGCTAATAACCATGACAGCATTATCACTAAAATACAGATTAATAAACGGACTTCTTAAATACTCCCAGCTTTTTAAACCTCAGAATCAGTATTTTTTTCAGAAATGTTGAGGAAATAATTCATTAATTATGCAATAGGGAAACTAGAGCTGACTCTAAATGTAAAATTGTCTTATCATTACAAATCAGTTAATTTTGCTCTGTCCTCCAGAAAAATATTTTGATCCAAAAAGCACTGAAATGTAAGGTTAGACTTCCTCTGACGTCAATGGTCATTTAACAGATCTTTATTTAAATACCAGATAAATATCAGAGACAGAGTTTTGGGCCCTGTGTTCGTAATAATCCCCTATATATGTTTCTGTCTTTACATCTTAAAGTGCCTGATATTCTCTTTCTGTTTACAAGTGGGGAAACAGAAGCATAGGGTGATTAAATGTCTTGCCCATCACACGCGAATCAACTCTGTAGATCCTCTTTTTCATTACAAAAAGCACAAATTATTCAACCTCAAACGATTTATTTCTCTCCTAAGAGAACACAGTGTTCTCAGAAAAGCTACCAGGCCAACCAAATAAATTTCCCATAGGCAAAGGAAAAATGTGTATAGCTACTTTCAGGATCTTGTTCGGGAAACTATCTCCCTAGTATTACTGGATGCTCTGTTCTTGCTTTCCTTCTTTCTTCCTTTTTTTTTTTTTTTTAAATTTTCTTTCCCATACTTTCTGCATAGTCTTAATTTATTTTGTGGCTGATGGCAACATCTCCGGACAGATCCTTCCACAGAAAACACTGTGGCCCTAAGTGTACTGCTACATGAGAAATATGCTCAGCACCTGCCATGCTGAGCATATCATTTCAGCAACATACAAGCCTGGGGACCCACTGCAGAAAGCACATCCCAAATCTGCTGTTTGCTGTTGCTGCACAGTTGGGTCAGCACTCTCCATGCTCCTGTCACTGATTTTATCCCCCCCCCCCCCCGCCCTTTATTAGGCTAGTACTCCTGGCACATGCAGCTCCTGCAACTTGCTGCCACTGAAATTGCTATTCCCAATCCAGATGGTGGTAGGAGGAATTGAACTGTGGTTCCTTTGTGTAGTCACCCTAGACAATGGCCACTAGCATGCAGAGCCACACGCCAATTGCTGGTGTATATTTGGTTGACGTTTCAGACCCAGCTTTGCACCTTTCTAATCATTAATCAACAATCAGACAAAGGATATATTGCTGAATCCAGACAGGAGCCAATACAGACCTCTAATACATTATGGATTCTCTGTCAGCACATTTATTTATTGTTTGCAGTGTTCTGTTTGAAAATCCCTATGCTCTTTCACTTATTTATTTATTTACTTACTTACTTATTTCTTTTTAGCTGGAATTAACAAAGCAGTGAAGCTTCATTTATTAACATGTTTTACAACTCCTGAATGGTGGATTATTTTATATAAAATACATTATAATATTATTCTTGGTATTTACCACAACTTACCAAAATCTTTAGCAAATATACCATTAAATGAAATAGAACTAAATCGCATAGGCAGTGTCAGAGTACAGTTTTTCCTCAGGTAAACATCCAGTGAATAATTTTATCATTATTTAACACTATAATAAAGTTCGACTATCAGCTTAGAGAGAAATGAATATACATTTGTCTATACTTCAGCATTCGGTGGGATTTTTCACAGTATCATAAAAGCAAACAACAGTAAGGACCTCACTGTTCTGTGGTTAGGCTTTAACACAAATGCATCAGCGGACCTCGGGTTCTGCACAGCGTGCAACCATGCTCTGCTATCAAATGAATGTTAAAATATGTATGTCCTGGCTTCTGATTTATAATATCGTTGACAAATAGTAAAAAGGACAGGCATGCTATAAAGTTTATGGATGGAGTGATGGCATGCACAATGATGTCTCATAAAGAATAAAGGGGGAAAAGTTATTTATTCTTGTGGATTCAAGAACTAAAATACAGATAGACTGGTTGCGTGCACAGAATTTTTCATAAATATCCCACAGTGCACCCTGTTGTACAGCAGCCATACATTAATTAGAGCATTCAGCAGACACTGCAATGTGTTACACTCACCCAAGTGAATCTTCATTTTTCACATGCAGGGCCTTACTAATTAAAATCAGCTTTGCAATTAAATGTGGAAAATTGTGTTAAACTTTCAAGCGTGCTTTAGAAAAAATGTATTTATTTTTAGGGTATTTTATTTTGATGCAAATGAATTCTCCATCAAAGTGAGACCAGTAAAAGGGAGGTATGAGGATTTCTCTTTTTTGTATTATAGATGCTCCTCTCAGTTGCAAGTTGCAATGCTCCACTATCTCTCTGCCAGTACCTGGCCCTGTTCCAATGCTTTTAGTGAGTGCTATCTGTCAAGGCATGAATAATACAGCCCCTAGGCTGTCGGCAGAATCCAAATGAGGCATACATCAGGAAGCAAGCACTCGACTTTAGCTCCAGAACATGCTCCTGTGAAGACAGGCAATTATTCACCCACGGCTGCAGCCATGGCAATCAAACTGGTGGGTGAAAAGGTATATCAAATGAAAAAATTTGAATAAGAAATATGGCACAACAAGCCACAGAAATTCAATAATTTTCTAATAAGAGAGAGACATTTGAGTCTTTTAATTTTGAAGTTTGGGAGCCTGAATTATTTCACTCACTCTGTTCTAAAATATAGACAACTGAACTACAGTATATAATGCCAAGGCAATACGAGGGTATGTGGGGCTTTTCCTAATCAAACCAGCAATGCTAAACTCTAAAGTATTTATAAATTCAAAGAAATCTGTTGTATGAAGTCACAAATCTCGTGCTTAAAAATTAAAAGATGGTCAAAACAATTCTGTCTGAATAATGTAATAGAAACAGAGACACCCTAGTAAAGCAACAAAGAACTGGTGATATCAAGAAATTTGATGGAGAATTAAAATGCAATATATTTTATAAGGTTAGGGACAATTCATACATTATAAATCCAAACATTATGTTATGATCCCTTTTCATTTCTGAGACTCGCTTCTTTTTGCAAGACATTGTATCAGTGATTAATGAAAAAAAAATCCCTTACATATGCAATATGAACTGAAGAAAAGGCATGCAAAATTCCTTGGTAGATGAAATGTTTAAGTTGGTTTATTTCATCTGAATTCTTATTTTCAGCAATTGAAATTAAATTCATGATATAGCGAGAGTTCTATCAGTATTTCCATTTTAAATCTGAAGGGTTTATCATTTGGCCTTAACAATTCATCCTTCATTGAAATTTGCTGCATATTGTTTCAGACTAAGATTGTGTTTTGCTTTAATTTCTATACAATGGCTTTATCTGCTTTCAAATATGCGCATTAAAAGAATCCTAAATTAATATACATAGTGCTCTGCTGCCAGCTTAAGATTCTTTTTAGGGCTCTTGTTACAATGTGTTTCATTCTGAAGCATGTGGTATTTGGCAAGTGATTAACCCATTACAGAATCTAAATGCTTTTGTCACGAGAAAAAAATTAAACTATGATGTTAAGAAGCTTTTAAACTAGGCCATTGCATGTAATCAGTATTTTCTAAATGGCATCTAGTTATGATTTTTATGATGTGCCTACATACCTATTTACATGGCAAACCATAGGCATCTATTTGGTATATGCTGTGTTTTAAAAAAAAAGTGCTAAATGCATAGCAACACAGTAGGGTGTAATATTTCTAAAACCATCACTCACATCTACTCAGTAAATAACACAGACCAGTTGCACTCAGTTGCTCTACAGTAACTATGTGATTTGCACCTGCAGAACTTAGACCAGAAACTGGACTTGCTCTTACATTTGTATACATAGAATGTGAATCCTGTTGTCTTTAAAGTTGATTAATGAAACTGGCAAAGTTCCTAGTAATTGCAATGAAAGAACACTCAAATCTAGGTTTTTCTTCAGACACTTAGCCGACAGACGTCCTGAAAACACAGTTCTGGGAACACTCTCCTGGTGTGGTTTGAGTAACTGCTTCACCCAGATGGATTCTTCACAGCTAAAAGTATTCAAGGAACTGGACCAAGCTTATAGTTCAAAAGTAATTCACAGCTCTGAATGTATAAAAGTACCATTCATTATTATGCTGCTATGCACAGAGGACCTGAAGAGCTACCAAGTGCATAAGATAAACAGTATCAGGAGCACGGCCCAGGGAGAGGCTCTGGTTTTCACTCCCAAGAGTTCAATTTTTTTCTTGTCTCCACCACTATCTGAATGTGTCAGTGACTTATATTTTGGTTTTGGTTTCAGATCTTTCACAATCTTTTTTTTCTTTTTATTTTTTTAAGACCTGATACTGCAAAGAAACCTGCATTTCTTTAACTGCATGATCTGGGAGTAGTTCAGTTGGCCTCAGGTGCCTGGAAATATAAACAACAGGTACTGAAGTCCTATCTCTGTAAACACTAACATCTAGGCACTGCCTCATGCTGTGCATCATAGACAGTACTAGAGGGTCTGTGATAGCTTTGGGTTTCTAGGTATTACTGAAATAGAGAAAAAAAAGAGATGAGTCTGCTCTGAAGAAGGTGGGCACACCACCTAACTTCGGGCACTTACCCTCAGTGCCCAAACTGGGATGCTAAACTTCCTTAACTTTTATGCAGTCACTGGAGAGAGGTGCTTTCACCAGGTTAATTTCAGAGATCCTAGCATCCTGCCCTAAAGTGGCCTGCAGTGAAGCCTGTGCATCTTAGCTCTCTATTAGCGTGCCCAACTAACAAGCTAAAATTAAGCACCAAATGTAAGAGCTGAGGGCAAAGTACCAACCAAGGCACTCAAGGTTTCACTTCAAACTAAGATCTGACACACAGAAAAAATCAAAAAGATGGAAATGATGCAACAAGCTGTGACCACTGTCACCCTAACTAGTACCAGTCTTGTGTTTTCACACGGCAAAAGGCCTGCCTGTTTCCCTAGCTAACCCTAACATTGCAGCTCTTTCATAATTAAAAATACAATTGGAATACAAAACATATGAGAAACCTCTCCTTTAACTTCTACCTAATATTTTATCAGCAGAACAACATTTCATCTGCTGAATTTCTCTGAAATTTTAAAAGGATCTGTTTATTTCAGTTCAAGTTTAATGTAGTATCTGAACATGGTTTTCACTGTCACATTGGCATTACAAGGATAAAATTACAATTAAAAAAAATCCCAATATTCCAGAGACTTCAAGGTGTTATAGAAGAAATAGAATTCTGGAGAGCACTGACTACATCTAGTGGAAGCAAACACATTTCATTTCTAATAATGAGCTGGTCTGGTATTGTGAATGGAAAGGTCTTAACCTCATTAAAATGCTCTGTAGGTCTAAACAGAATTGAGTTAGGCATCAGCTGAGATATGCAATTCCCTGAACACATCAAATTTTTAAGACAGTCTGATTTTCTTGGAAGAAATGTTTGAGAGTCTTTCCCACCCAAACAGCACAACAGAAAAAAAAGAAAAAGATAAATTCCTTCAGATTCTTCCAAAACCTTAAATTTACTAGGTGTTGGTTGGACTAGACAAAAAATTACTGATCTTCTAGAAAATAGGTATGTACATTGTAGACCTCACCAAAGAACTTTGTGTTTTTACAATAAATAAGACATATATTTGTTAAATATATTTTGATTAAGGGATTGGCAATCAGGGTGACAAGAAAACATAAAAACCCCACAAATTCTTCAGCCAGTACAAAAAAAAGGAATTTTTGATGTATTTCCAATTTTTATTCTTTGCGCATCTGCCCAAAATTTCATTTAATTAACAGCTCTGAGATTCAGTCTGTTCGTGTACTGACATACCAGAATCATGTCAAGAAAGCAAAATATGGAATTAACGTCTCAAAACTGCATGTAATCTTTCCAAACCTCACATCTATTCCTTCCCCTTTCCCCAAAAGGGTGATTTTATACAGACACAGATCAAAGTTAGAGCAATTCAGAAGTCAGATTTTTTTAAGCTAAAGCGTTTCTTTCTGTATGTTTCAAGACTTGTGTTTTTGAAATCTGCACACAAATCCCATGAAGTGTAAAGAAAGTATGTAGTTACAATCTTGTAACTAGAAAGGACATTATAATCATCTCATTTAACTGTTGGCTGCTCGTGAAATTTAGGAGGAAAAAGAAGGATTTGGTGCCATTCATTAATTACTGATGAGGCTTGTATTTACATTAAGAAAATGCAGAAAAGAAAACCATGGTTTGAAATAAGAAGTCACAAGTGAATTTAAGAAGAACTATTTAAGAAGAATGATTTTGGTTACTTTTCCTAAATCAGTGTTCCAATCTGACCAAATCCTTCAAATAACCACAAAAATGTTACCACTTTTATGAGTGAATAAAAAATTAGGAAAAGAAATTTGAATAGGATTATTTTATGGTTTATATTGTTTAAATGTAATTCAAAAGAATTTTAATATCAGGCATATCACTTATGGACTTGTCCCTAAACTTCATTCACTGATAAGAAAAAAAGGCACATCAGTGGCCTGAGTGGCACTGGGTGGACTGACATATCACTGTTTGGCATCTTCTTTTCCTGCTTCAAATAAATGCCTTAACCAGAAACATATAATTTCCATTTAATTCATAAAAACCATATGCCCTTATTACAAAGTAGTTATCAGATTTGGTGTGAAATACGTGTTCTTATAAACACCAGAAGTGTTTTAAAACCTGAAAAAGTCAAGAACGAAAAAAATCTTAAGTTTCAGGAGAATTTAACACTAGTTTGAACACCTCCCTTTATTCAGAAGAGAGATGGCCAAAACATCAGCCATTTTATCTCCTACAACAGGCTGCTGTATAAAATATGTCAAATGAAATGCACAGCACATTGAGAAAAATTCAGGTATTCTGGAGCTGTTAAATTTTCAAAATATTGCACACGAAATTCATGGACAAATGATTCAGGAAAGGAATGCTGTTTATACAGATGTGCAACACTTGAACATTGACATTGCAGACACAGAAATTCAAAGATTGAGCTTTAAATTAATTTGAAGCACATGTAGTATGTGTAACATATGCTACCTTGATATATTATTAACAATAAACAGTTAAAAACATTTTCTTAAAGAAGATGTCTCCACATATCATGGTTTAGAAACTGAAGTAAAGGTATTTATAACTATAATATAACATTTGAATCCTGAATTCCTGTTATCACTGATTTGTCTTAGGCTTTGACCTTTGAATCTAACCTGATCATCAAACTTAAAATGTTTAGAAGCTTGTTTTCATTCAGTTATTAAATATATTAAGTAACAGAAGTCACACTGGCACCAACATGTCGGTAGGGCCAAATTTTAATTTTCAATACATGAGCCAGAGCACTGTATGCAAAAATTGAGAGAGGATTGACAATGAAAACAAGTTTCCTCAGCAAAAATGTGAGTTAGATTTTGTGTGACATTCAGAAAGTAAAAAAAAGTCAATCTGAATGGCTTCTAGAATGTTTAATTGCTAATTTTTATCATTGTTTGGTTTAACAAGGTCATGCCAGCTAACTTGTTTACCAAATCTCTTCACTAAATTATGAAAAATTACAGATATTACCTTCTGTGCCTTGCATATTTGCCACTAACATGACCACTGCCATCACAGCCAGGCGTGGGACAGCTGCAAAAGAGAGAGGATTAATTATATAGGTGCCGGTGTGCTGCAGCAAGATTACACTAAAAGCAGGCAGTAGGTATTACAGAGATGGAGGGCAACAAAGACAGAAAGAGAAATCAAATAACTGAAGGAAAAAAAAAAGAGGGGATGCTTTTTATTAGCAAGTCTCGAGGGAATTAATTTCATCAGTGCAGCAGGGCATGAGCAAACCACCAATGAACTTGAAAGTGCATTATACCCATTAAAAGGCATGAATTTTCTAAATTGCTAATGGGGATACATTTTACACTCAGAGCACTAACCTGAACAGCTCTTGTATGGCTGGTTCCACGGGAACTGCAGAGAGATGGAAAATATATAAAAATTTATCATCTATTACAAGTACCCCTCTTCTACAGAAAATTACCAGAAAGGTTGTGTAAAAGCAAGGGTCAGAATGAATCGTGCAAAGAGATTCTGGAGGATGAAGGTCACCCTGAGCGGGGGCCTTGAGTGATTTACTGAAGCAAGAGACGTACCTCGAACACCTTTGGAGCGTGTGCGATGGCGCTTCTCTTCTGCATCCACCTCCATCTGGGAATAGATTAGCAGGCAGTCAATGTTCTTATCCTGCATGCACAGACTATCAATGCACAGACTGATACAGTCTCTCACACAATTTATTGACACTATTTTAATTCCATTTTATCCTGTAAGGGAAAGTCCACCTTACAGGGGATTTTTAGGATCTTTATGTTTATTTAAAAACAGAAAATGTGGTAATTTCTGCTTTAATCAGTCTGTTTGCATGCCCTGTTTTCATAGCAAATTGTGTGCAACTAAGTGCTGGTTCCACTTTTCGAAGGGATATTTCTGACATAAAACCCTGATTACTCTCATATATTTTGAAACAAGGCTTCAATAGATTTCTAAACGATTTAAAACTAAAGTCAAGGAGTCATACACAATAGGTTGCGTTCTAACCACTTAGTGGGAAAGAGAGGAAGGAATAATGACTGAAAAGGAGATAAAGAGTCATCATTAGAATTTCAAAGATTTCATGTTATTTAATATAGCATTATGACCTTTGCCAATGTGTTTCATTGTTTAGATATGCTTTTCAAGTTTCGGGAATGTGCTCACTTGCTACATATGGCTAAATCTTTACCTTTGTTTTATAAACAGCATGCCTATCCAATGTAGCTTTCTATGCAGTAATAAATATACAGCAATCTTAAATATTTACCGAACTGGGGCAGGGCTGCAGATTAGACCTCAGAAAGTATCATGAACACTGATCTATAGTCATTACCATAGGGCCACATGGTTTCTTCTGATCTTCCATGTACTATTGTCACCAAACTTTCAAAGGTAAACTGCATAGGCTAGCTAGAGTTTACGATTTTGTACAAGACAAGCAGATTGCACTGAACTATGTTGAGAGACTGTGTCAGGGAAAATACATGCAGTATCTGTATCATCAGCTCCTTTGGATGTGGAAGAACGGGATGGCAAGATGGATCTGCAGTGGTTCATACAGAGAAATGATATCGTAAGGGTCAGGAAGCACAGGAATTGACCATGGGGCTCTAGTTCCCCCAGAAAAAAAAATCAATCACTGGTTTATAGCAATATCCTTGGACTCATGTCTGGTAAGAATGTCACATATCTCATGCAAAAACATGGAAACAGGTCCAAGTGACTTGCAGTTAACCCTTTAATCACCTAGCTTTCTTTGGTCGGTACCTTAACACAAATGGGAAGTAACTAACAAGGAAGAAGTCAAGGGGTGCTTTCACCTCAACACATTACATCAGGAGGAAAGAGTCAGCACAACAAAATTTGTGGGTGACAGGGATTTGGTGGAAAGAAAGGGCCACTCTCACAAAGCTCTGTGCTAGTGATGTAGTTCTGCTTCATGGTAGTCATCATCTGGTTCTTGGTAGTGTGACTTATTCCAAACTAGAGGGATGATCTTCTAAAATAAACAGATATTACGAGAGCTAATACAGCACCAGCCTCTGTTAGGGGGCTTCAGTGCAGCTTTCTGATGGGGGGACTTTGCATCACTTTGAGTGGGCTTCATTTCTAAATTAAGATACCTACATATAGCTCTGTGCATACACATTAGGAGTGTAAGCTTTCATCATCATCAACCTATGGTGCTATCTGAGATACCGCAAGGTATCCATGAAGCCTTCAATTGCCAGTCCAGAAAGGTACAGAAGGATACAGGTAGGTCATCTGTTATATCTGCCAACACTGTGTAGATGTTTCAGACAATCCTCTGGCATCAGAAATGGCACCAGCTGCCTATGCATAGGCAACTGAACTCACCTCTAGATAACATAGCCACCGGAGCTTGAGGAACAATTCCTCGGATCAGCTAGTACATCTTACTTCAGGCTGGACCGAATCAGTCTCTAGGCACCTTCGCCCATACTGTCTAGTTCTCCATTGACTGTAGCACGAGACACTTGGCATGCCTGTAGATACCTACTACAGGCATCTAAAGTGAATCTTAAACTTTAACCCACCCACAGTGTCTATCCTACACCTTGGGTTCACACCCTGACTAGCTTCTCAGCTCCTAAGATTTGATACACATTTGAAGCTTTCAAGTTGCCATATCAAAGCACAAAACAGCATCTCTGGAATATAAAAATTACCCACTAGATGATGATATTCTTTTCATTTCACTAATAAGAAAACAGTACATTATGCTATTCCGTAACTCTTGCAATGTGTAAGGACTTGACAGGAGACCAGAAGTGGAGTTACTTGATCTTCAGCATAGTACGTTTTTTAAAAAGTTTGAAAAACATTATCTAGCATCATTTGTCAGCACTGAAAAATCTGCTGAAAGAACTGTTATGATCTTAACCTGAAAATGGTGCTCATTTTTATGATAGTCTGCGTAAATTTAGAAGGGGCAAACTACAAAAGAGATTTGCCTTTCTAAACCAGAACTTCAATTCAAGAATACTGTGAGTACACTTTTAGCTACACTGGCAGTCAAAGAAGAAATCACTGAGCTGGAAAAGCCCCTATAGGATCCACAGAATCCAGATCGAGAAGCAGGTCAAAGAAGTGAAAAAAGATTGTAAAAGCTGCAGGCATACAGAGTTATTTTCAGTTTTGTTGGTATCCTAAATAGCCTGCTGCTTCTCCAGAAAGGCACAGATCTACTTGCCTTTGTTTGTGACCTAGATGCCCTGTCATATATGACAACATGTGTCTTGGATGCTCTAGGACACATTAAATAATGGTAGGTGTCTATGTTTAGCCAACAGAATCTTGCTTTCACTTTATTTATATGTTCACTCACAGATTTTCAAGACTTTGCCATGTCAAACCTTCAGCCTTCATCCCTCCATGAATTCAATGTCGGATGCTGGGAGCAAGCAATTTCCTGAAATTCTCCATGAGACATACATAGGTTCTGGGGAAGTACAGTCACCTGCCAGTCTACCAGAGGAGTCCCCAGATGCACCCCTGGCATTTTTGTGGCCAGGAACAGAATTCTGCTCCTGAGGCCATTAATCTCACACAAACATGGACTTCCTCACCATTTTCACATGCAGAAAAAGGAAATGTGGACCTTAGTGACTCACAAGGAGTTCACCTCAGTAGTTCTACTTTATTCATGATCTTTACATTACAGTTCTGCAAAATACTGAGTCACCATTCCAGAGGAGAACTTGTGGACGTCAAGGACAGGCTAGGTATAGTTAGTTTTAACCTGGCATCTAAGAGGAGACACCTAAAAGATTATGTATGAAAGCAAAGAACAAGACATCAGGAGTAGGAAGAGAAGAAATTCCTGACCTGGCTACAAAGAGAAGATCTAGACATGGAAATGGAAAGTCTAAGATCTAAGAAGAAAAAGGTCTTGGTAGAAGTTACACCTGGTAAGCCATAATTAAAAATAATCAGATTATTGGATATGCCTTACTTAGGGATGATGGGCAGAGAGAGGTAGAGCTAGCAATTCTGTACCATTGTTATGTGCATTAGTGTTACCAAAGATTTAGAGAAACAAGACCCTGAATACTTATAGATCAGTGCTTTAACTAATAAATCACAAGACGGGGTACAAAAGAATGTCTGTTATATTGGAAGGTATGTTGAAGACAACCAAATAGGACATGAAAGAAGTTGAGTAGTTTCTTTAGCACTGGAAAAAAATAGAAAGGAAAAAAATCTGTGTTGTGGTGAAGGATACTTATGGGGTGGCAGATGAATGCTATAACCACAGGAGTATCCTTGAAGTTTCTAAAAATTCTATCTGATAAATTTCTCATGTAAGAAATTATTTAAGCACGTGAAGGAAATTCTATACTAAATCTCACTTTTCTGGATAAAAATTTAAAAGCACCCTGTGTGGTCACCTGCGTGCAGGCAACTAAGACTTGTTATGTCTTCATGTACAGAATCTGATCCCAATAACTAGTACACACACACACACAAATACAAGGTGCTTTAAAAGTGTCAGTATATGAAAGCTGGAAATAATCATGAGCCGAAATGAGTAGAATAAAATCTTTTAACATATAATGACTATGATTAGGAGCAGTTGAAAAATATTTCATTAAATGTTAATAAAACAAAGGTGCATAATCACATCAGAAGGATTCAGTAGTAAAAAAGAAAAAAAAATGAGAAAGGTAATAACTCCTCCTCAACAATCCAAAGCTTAAAAAACCAACTTGTATCTCATAAGGATTAATATAAATAATAAATAAATAATTCACATGCATGTATACACACATAGTGCAGTTTACTAGTAAACATAAACTATCAATAAGGAGAACCAAAAATATCCATGAAAACCAAATGCTGAATGGGAAACATGGTAATAATATGAAAATATTTAAATATATTTGGAAGAAAATAAGTTGTTTATTATTTGGAGATAATTAATAGGTAGTATTAATAAGCAACAAGAAAAGTTTTAAAAAGTAAAAAAAGCAGCTATGTGTTATTTTAAAATCAAAGTCCCAGACAACATTTACCCCCCAAAATTAACATAGCCTGATAGTTTTCTCCAAGACATTGCTGTTGATATGTAACAATCCCAGAGCTCTGGGGAAATGCTGGAGAACTGAAAAAAAGAAAGCTGAAAAAATTGTACTTGTAACTGTTTAAATTAATCTTTACTAAGTGCTGAGAGGATAGTGTGGCTCACAAAGTCAGTCTTCCTGACATTGACCCTTAGTAACATCATACAAAAGCTGATATGGGATACAAGACGATGACGAAATTAGCACCAGTCAACACTTTATCATGGAAAATCTGTAATCAAAAACACTTGAAACTGCTCTTTGATGATACTTTAAAATATGTTGATAAAGGTAGCTATGTTAGGATATCATATACTTGGACACCTTTTAAACATTTTACTTTCTCTTTCTAAACATTCAGACAATATCATAAAATCAGCATACTTATAACAGTTAACAAATATTTCTCCAGAAAAAAATATTTTGTACAAAAATTATTTTCTTTACAAAAATAATTTTAAAAATTAAAAAATCATAGAATCATAGAATGGTTTGGGTTGGAAGGGACCTTAAAGATCATCTAGTTCCAACTCCCCTGCTGTGGGCAGGGACACCTTCCACCAGACCAGGTTGCTCCAAGCCCCATCCAACCTGGCCTTGGACACTTCCAGGGATGGGGCAGCCACAACCTCTCTGGCCAACCTGTTCCAGTGCCTCACCACCCTCACAGGGAAGAACTTCTCCCTCACATCTAATCTAAATCCATCCTCTTTCAGTTTAAAGCCATTACCCCTTGTCCTATCACTACAGGCCATATTAAAAAGTCTGTTCCCATCTTTCTTATAAGCTCCCTTTAGGTACTGGAAGGCGGCTACAAGGTCTCCCTGGAGCCTTCTCTTCTCCAGGCTGAACAACCTCAACTCTCTCAGCCTGTCTTCATAGGAGAGGTGCTCCAGACCCCTGATCATCTTCGTGGCCCTCCTCTAGACTCACTCCAACAGGTCCATGTCCTTCTTATGTTGGGGGCTCCAGAGCTGAACGCAGTACTCCAAGTATTAAATATATATTTAATAAGAGCCCTCCTAATATAATCCCACAGGTATATGGTTTAGCCCTATAATATTCACCATATATATAGTCTTCGCCAGTACTCTGGAAGACTATATGGTACTGAAATATGCAGATAAAACAGAAATTAATGGAGTGGTAAACTATGTTGGAGACAGGCCAGTTACATACACTGGCCTCCATCATTTGGCAGATTTGACTCATCTGAAGAACATGCCAATTCCAAGGTCCTGTACCCATGAACAAAGAATGTGGGCCATGCTTGAAAGACCAAAGATCATAATCTGTAAGGCAATAACAGTGAAGAGGAGCTGGACAGCCAGATGAGCACGAGCAATTTCTGCACTGCTGTAGCTGAAGGGCAGAATGTGATCCATAGCTGCACAACCTTTAAGGCTGTATTAATTTTCCAGAAAACCACTGAGGTATTCAGATATGGTCACTAACTTCTAACAATAGAGGGCAAGTTTTCATCAGGACCTTATCTATTTTTCTGTTAGCTTGCCAGATACCCTGTGTGAGTCTTCAGGTTTTTAAAGTATATAAATTTAAGGCTATGAGTCTCATCATAGACTTATCTGAGACTAAGCTCCCAAAAGTTTCACAATCAATCAGCATTGCTCTCCCTGTCTCTAGATATGCTCACGTATCTACCATATGGACTTCCTCAGGGCTGCCAACTGTGAGGGATCCAGAGCTTTAGGCTCCTTTCCAGGACAAATGGCGATTTTTGCTCCCTCGTGGGGAGGTAGTTCAGCATTTTCTTCCCTTGCAGGCAGGTAGTCCTGAAAATGATCATTCTTGTTAAAATTCTCAGGGTATCTGAATTTCTTGCTAGAGGCATGGAGACTACAAGGTTCAGTCCCAAGTTCCAAAACTTCCAGCTCAGCCAACGCTTGCTTAGTGAATTATTCTGGTTGCCCTCTAGCCATGATGTACCAGAAATCTAGAAAGCCACAAATGAGCTAAGAGTCTCAGATATGGACTTCCAAAATTTTTCCTTCCCAATTTTTTCCTTACCTCGGTTTCCTCAAATCCAAAAACTGGATTCTCAAATACTCTCAGAAACTGTCCAGTGCTTACTGAGGCAGAGCATTCACTGTCTTTACTACACAAAGGTAGAAGATGATCATTTATGACCTCAAAAATCTATGGCAAGTACCGGTAAATACTAGAATTACTGCATAATTGTTTATTGCCAATCACGTATGTTGCTAAAATTATTTGAAATCTTGCTTTTCCCTAATCAGTAGTATTAGACATACTCATAATGTGACAAAAGTAAAATGTTCAGAGACAAAAATTCTGATTTCCTGAAAATGTAATGAGTTGATTATATAAAAAGGATGCTGTTTAAAATTTATCTCCTTGTGACTGTCAAGTTATTCAGTAAAGGCAGATTTTCAGCCAGCCATGATGCAAGATTCAAATTTCTACAGGTAAGATTCCTGTACTATTTTTACAGCCAAGGTTTGCACAGCATTTCTTTTTATAACTTTAAAAATGTTCCTTCTTCTGTGTGGAAGTTAAAATGAAAGGATTTAAAGAAATTTTTTTTAATCTAGTATCTCGAAGAATGAAACAAAATATGTCTAACGTATTTCCCAGTTAAAATGCTTCTATATTGTCCTAATCAAAGAAACATGACCTGGAAAATGATTAATAGTTTATGTGAGCAGTGTATCCCATACTATACTGGTACTTTGCGCAGTCTTCCCCCCAAAAATGTAAACTGATCTTCTACTGCTCTCCTCAGAAAATAACAGGCAAATCCAAATTCTAACATAACTTTTTCAGCATGTCTGTGTATTCGAAAACCAATTCATTTTATAATAATGATGTCAATTATTGCTCCTGATAATCTGAGTAAGTTTTTAGAAGCTGAATATGTTTTCTGAAATACTATTGAACTTATCTGGTAAATGAGACATTTACCAATGACTTCAGTGGGTCCCCAAATATCTCTGTGCTTTATTACATACTTTTCACTACATGAAAGTCAGTAACTATACTCTTTTAGCATACTGACCTCCACTTTCAAATAATAAAAGACAAACAAATCACAACTGGAAATGCCACTGTATAAAATAAATAAGAAAATAATAACCTAGATTTAAACTGAAAGTACAGGACATAATTTTTTAGAGTGTATCTATTAATTTACTTCAAGGAGCTATTCCTCTGTTTTGTGCAATTCTCTTTAAGTTGTGTTAATCTGAACTTGTGCAACATGACCCAGAAGAAAGAAAAGGCAATTCTAAAGATTACGAAGAAGGAAGATGCAGACTATATATTAATAGAAGTTAACTGAAAATCTGGACTAAATTAATTTAAATTTATTTTAGACAACCAAAAAAATCAATGCTTAGCATGTGATCTCTACCACAGTACATAAACTCCAAAGTTATGGCACTATTCCAGAAGTACATTAAGATAAAACTGTATGTGTCCTCACATTGCTCCTCAATGCTCCTCAACCTCTAATGACCCAGGATATAGGCACTATGGTTTTTTATTTTTAATAAGTTTATATTTTAAACTATTTGACCAAAACATGGCCACAGATGTGTAGTTTCATCTGGAAATGCTACCATAAAGCAGCAAGGGAAAATGAGGTGAAGATTCTGGGGAATTAGAACGTGCAGATCAAGTCAACCTTAACCTGCTCTCAATGTGCATGTACATAACCTTGACTTTTCATACGACATCAGAGCTTACTTCAAAAGACCTTATCACTGGAGTCAATGTAGAACTTCCTATTCAACCTACTGAGGTTTCCCTTGGACTTACTGATGCAACTTTTATGACAATATGCTCAGGCAGATATTCCTCTCCCCTAAGTGTCAGTAGGGTAGACCAAACCTGAACTGATAACAATATTTGCACCTTAGTTTATGCCTTGCCAATCATAGTCTTGTAAATTAATTGCATTCTAGGATAAAATGACTGCATTTGTGGATGAAGGAAGAGAATTAGATGTCATTTACCTCAACTTTAACAAGGCTTTTGACACAGTATTCTTGTATCCCATTATGACTGTATTTGCACAGTCAGTTCTTTAAAATCAGTTCTTAATATTTCAATCCTCTTAATTAAATATGTCCTATTATTGCTCTTAACAGAGCAGAATAACATCCAGAATCTTGATTTTCACAGAAAACCTGTATGATTCTCCCAATATATTTAATGCACACGTTACTGATTATAAGATCTACAAGACAAAAGAGAGACAAAACTGCAGGACAGAAAATTACTCTAAGAAGCTATGGAGTGCTCAAGGAAAAGTCATGCAGAAGGGAAAGCAATTTCCATGTCCTTCAGACCCTTTCCCCCACAAACCCAGGAGCCTTCTTGGCAGGGACATCTGAAATTTAGTTCAAATATTTTATAGCACCCTTTTCAGTAAAAAGGCAAACTTTATAAAAGAATTATCGTATTTGAATCTTCCCCTCAGGAAAACATCAGCATACAACCAGGCCCTCTTAGAGCAGAGTTCCAGAGGGAACTCTGCAAAGATAAAAGTTACAAGTTGAGGGTATATATTACAAAGCGACCAAATAGGCACATGGGCAAATTAATGACTAGAATATAAATTACTCCTTTGTCCTCTTCCACTTGTGATGAACACACAAGGCTTTTATTTATATCAAGGAGAGTCCTTCTTGCAGAACAATAGGAGAATATATCCTCAGGACTTGTTCTCAAACTTTGAGTAAGAGCCATTCTCCTGCTATAATGCACAGAGGGAATCCTATCCTCCTATTTTCAGATGAACAGTGCAGGGTAGAGCCAAATCTGTAAATGCAGACCAGAATAAGCAGAATTTTGGTTAAACTCACAAGTTCATCATATATTGTTTTTGTGAGGAAATACATCTGGGATTCATTGAATTATTCTGGAGGAAAGGTAGGAAACACTTTTAAGTATTTCTTATTGGCTTCATATTAGTTAGAGTGGAAAAGACCCACAGTGCACAGAGCTCATTTGAGCATCATTCTCTTACTACTTTTTTTACATTCTTAGATATGAGGAATGAGAAAGTGGCGTGGAAATTAGATGGAAGAAGAAACAGCACTGGAGCTATAGCACTTCTTTCTTGGGAGAGAAGATATCCTTTCATCAGTCTGTGGCTCCGTAAAGATGCTTTGGATATGCTCAGTGAGTAGGCTTTGGGACATGAACTGTAGTAGAACTAGAACTTCCATCTGGAAGAAGAGATCCAGAATATGTCCACACAGCTGAGCAACTCAAATCCCCCCAAATTCCCATTATTTGATAAGTCACTAAAATATTTAGTTTTGTCTTCAAAAAAACTTGCAAGCACTCACAGTGTTAGATGCCAGGTCCTAGTATCTAATTTCAAATCTCTCGATCTATGTCCTAGCCTGTGCCTACTCATGCAACTGTGAAGAAAGGCCAGTACAAATGTGAATTTGCAATCACACTGTCCTTCTTTAACCAGTCCTCAAGTGTGGTCCTGCATCAGGCTGCTTGCTCTGTGAATGGTCAGGATGGTGAATGCCAGTGCATGCTAACAGGACCATGAAGTATTGAAGTCTCAAGAACTTCGGTCATGTTGATTTTTTTCCCCTATTTATAAGCATTTCTGACTGGAGAGGTATTTATTCTTCACATGAGAAGAAAAAAATGTTTTAAAAGTTTTACTGTTCCTATTACAATTCGTATTTTGGTCATACAGACAGGCTCAAACAAGGATTCATGCTTCCTTGCATTAGATGCAGACAGATTTAAAGAAAGCAGTCTCTGATCCAAAGGCCTTATTATAAGAAATTAAGTAAAACAGAAGAGACAGTAGGTCTATACACATCTATATACCAGTCAGCAAAGCAGTCAGAAGCAGCACAGATTAAAGCTGAATGTAAAATTTATGGTAAGAATCAGAAAATAAATACAGAGAAATATTTTGAACTTAAGAGAACTATAATTTCCTTGTTATCATGAACTGAAGCATATCATGCTACTTTCAGGTGGGGGGATAAGCAATTTAAACCTTTAGGAACTTCAAGAAATGAGATTTTCTATATTGTTGGTGATTCTGAGCCACATTTACACCAAATCCACTAAATTTCTTCTAGAAATTCTGGTGGCACAGGGTTACATCCATAAAAATCAAGACATTATATTTTTTTATCCAATAGTCTAGCAGTTGTTAGTTACACTTAGCATGATATAAAAGTCATGGCATCACAGTCCTTCTATTTTCTGAAACTAGTCAAACCCATGTGAAGAATTTCTCATCCACCAAAATTTAAGGTATTTGGGGTAAACTGTTACCAGCCTCACTGAATGATGATGGTCTCTTTCACAGAACAAGGATTAAATATTAATCTAGTTGCTTGGTTTTACAAATCACCTAGACACTCAATTATTGAGTCAATCTGCTTATCTCAATGAATATTTAAATGCTTCAGATTAACACTTTGGAACGGAGCTAAGCCCCAAAGTATCTTGTACCCTGGTGGCTACAGTAGTGTTCTAAGGGACAAGAGGCCTGGGTCAGAGATTTCGCTTTAAAACTGGATCAACCTTCTCCCTTCTCCCCGAGATACAAGGATTGCAGCTTTCTTTTGCTTTCATTACAGACTATTGATGATGCAATGTTCTGGTTTAAATAAAAAGATTTGTTTCAACTTAAAGCAAAACTTTTCAAAATTTTATTTTTGGTCAAACCAAACTTTGGGGTTTTTTGGCTACTGAACTGAAAAAAACAATGATTTGTTGATATACCAATATCAAAGACACAACCTTTTTAGTTCCAACATCTCAAAGCTGACCCAAGCGTAAACTTAAGTATGAGGATGAAAAAGGTCATGCAGAAAAGGAGGAGGAAGAAGGCCTGACAGAGACAGCTTGTAGGATTTATTTTCTTAAAACAGAGGGGCAATGGGATGAAAAGGCCCAGTCGAGTGTAAATGGTTGGCCGGTCAGTACGCGCTTCTCTGGCCATGCCCCACGTCTGACCAGCACAAGTCTAACTTCATATTAAATTCCTTTCTAGCTCTTTCCTGGGTGAGGGCTCCCCATTCTGTGTGTGCGTGTGTGCATATGTGTGCGTGCACTTGCGTGTGCGTGCACCTGTGTGTGCAGGGGTGTGAGTGCAGCCATGGGGTCAGACCTAAGGTCAGAGGATTGGTGTCCCCGTGGTGCCAGCAACTGGACCAAGTGCAGGTGTGAGAGCGAGTGTGATCACTAGCGAAGATGAAGCTGGATGAACTGGTGAGCAGGTGAAGCGTCCTGGGACCAGGGGGCTGAGGGGGTCCCCAAGGGCCAGCTCTGGGTGCGAGAGTGCCCGTGTGTCTCTGCGGGCGAGAGCATGGGGGTAAGCTATTGGGCCAGGGGTGTCCCAGCCAGCGAAGTGTGTGTGCGCGTGTGTGCGGGTGACCGTCTGCACCAGCAACTAGAGCAGGGCTGCAGCCTGGGGGGTTGTACGTCCAGATGCCAGTAACTGGGGAGACTGGGATCCAGGGGCCGCTACTGGGCAAACTGAGTGTCTGAGACCAGCTGCTGGAGGGATCCACTGTGTATATATGGATATATATATGTGTTCTCACTAGTGGCCCTCCAACCTGCTCAGCCAGAGAGAATAGGATGAGGCTGTTGGTGACGTCTGTGTTCACATGAGTGCTCTGAGTGTCCATCCGGGATCTGTGTGACCTGCCATGTGTGTATGCATTTACATATACATGTAGTGTATACATGTGCTTTGTGTACACGTGCCTGCTGGGAATGAATCTTCAGCCTTGCTACTGGTCGGACTTGGGGACACGGAGCAGCAGCAGCCTCATCTCTCTTCGAGCTGTTGGATCCAGCATGATTTATTTTCCTCTAAAAATCCTGTTCCCAAATACAGTGTGTTGAAAAATGACAGGTATATGGCATCAGAAAGGTTACTTTTCTAATTCTGAAGTTGAAGTGTGGCAATTTGTTATATTTTGTACAGGAACAAAGGCAGAAAAATAATTTAGCTCATGGAAGACCTAAATTTATCTATTATGGAAGGAAATTGGTGAGAAGAATGCTTTGAAAGACAAAATGCATAGGAAAATTTTAATTTTTAGAAATTAAGAAGTCAATAAGACTTACTGAAATCTAGAGTTAAATTTCACTGACATGAAGAAACCAAAAGGGATTTCACAAAAGATTATTGAATCATTTCCATTCCTCACACCTGCTACATGCCACGGTAAAGGTCCAAACTCCTCTAAAAATGGGGTATGATGCTGTGGGAAACAGTCTTGGCAAATGGGAACTAAGCTAAACTTGCGTTCAAGTTACAGAGCAATGCAAGCACATTCACTTCCACATTTCTTGCATTCCAGTCCTGCAACTCATGTTTTTTTTCTTCCGGACTACTGAGCAGTATCTAACACCTCATAGAAGGCAAATAAATGTGCAACTTCAAGTCCATTTCAGAATGCATCAAGTTAAATCCATTTAAACTAGATCTGATAAGAATTTAGTTGTGTTTACCTTTCCAATGACAGTAAAACTACTTGTACTGGTCCAGCATTTTCTTTCTGGATCAAGAGATATGGAAATTAAATGTTTTGCAAGACAGAAATAGTTCAAAGGTGTTCTGAGATATCTCTGAGGGGCTTAAGTGACTTCTTTCCTTACCAGATCCCCAGGGAACTCATCTTGGTTTGTACTCATCAATGGCTGTGGCTCAAAGAACCAGGGTCATATTCCGCAAAAGAGTTAAATTTTGCATTTCATAATCCACCAATCACAAAAAAAAAAACCCTAATAAGGGTTATCATGGGACTCACAAGTAATGCAAAATGTTCTATACTTTCATTGTTAGGCTTAAAACCCACTAGCTTAGGGAAGGCATGCAAGGTAGGTATACAGTCTCTACAAAGACCATCTAGTTCCACCCTTGATATGTACGTGTAACTTGTGCTGACACCAACTGCCTATGTGCACATCCTGAGGAGTAATATGCTCCAAAAGAAAGGTTTACATTTAACTCATAGGATTTAGTATTAAAGACTAATTTCACAGAAGTCTGTTAGGAGCAAGTGCCAATACCTAAATACACCTGTCGGGGGATGCAACGAGCCTACGGAATTTCCGACAGTTTGAGAACAGCGCGACCTTGAGCAGCTTGTAGTGTACCCTTGAGAGTCTGGAAAGATCCGAGAAGACCAGTACAAAAACAAGATAGTGATAAGAAGAACCGTCCTAACGAACTCACCAATCATGAATTGTTAGTTACTAACCAAACCAATCATATACTAACACATACTCAAAAGAAGGGTATAAAAAGGTGTGTTAGAACAATAAAGTAGCCATTTTGCATGATCTATTACTTGTCGTGTCCGTCTCTACCACGACATACACCTTTACTTAATATAAATCTTGTAAGTATATATAATGGTCTCTTGGGTACAGCACACCTAATGAAAGTTTCCATATTTCTATTTGTCTAATATTTTGCATGTATGTCTCTATAAGCACATATTTTATTAGCCGAAATGTAACTACATTCAAAGGGCCGTAACCCACACTCTTCTGTAACTCTCATACAATATATTAGCACTACACATTTTTAAATTATCATTAAAATCCTAGGAGAATAAAGAACAAGCCAAATGTAGGACACTTTAATAACCTGCACCAATACTGAGGAACATGTAGGATAGTACCTATCATCATACGCAGAAATAAGACCACACAATAAAAAGCCAAAGCACATTCATGGAAATTCAGGTCAAAGCGGTCATAACTTTAGAGTTTTAGCTTTAACTTTGAATGTCCTAATGACTGTAATCACAATCACGCTGTGTTTCAACCTCTTTGTTAGCTTGAATCACCCACATTCAAGTGAGGCCTAGAGGCCCTTTGATGGGGAAAAACCTCCCAGAGCTGTGCCTGGCAAACTGCTTGGAAAAGAGTGCACAGCTCTGCAGAAACATAAAGTCACTGACTTGTTCCCACAGTTCAGCCAGAAGCAGAGTTGTAAGAGTTTCGGCTCTTAAGAGCTGTAAACCAAAAGATCATTATGGAAAATGAGAAGGGGGAAAAAAAAAAGACTTCAACTGTCCCACTTTGCTTGGCAAATTTCACTTCCAGTTCTGCCACAGCAAGTAGCAGGCTCACCCTGCCCTCCCTTCAGGAGGGAATAGGATTTCTGAAGTAAAAATACGATGCCTGTTTGCATGTCTTGTGCATTTTTTTTTTAAATTGGGTTGGGGTTTACCCTCCAGAACTTATCTACATTATCTGAGCCTGTAATTAAATTGAGGAGTCTGTTGGTTTATCTTGGACCCATTCACCCTCTAAATAGGGAGTGTGTAAAAATACGTATTTTTCTGAAACCAAGGAGAATATAGATCAGTTTTGAACAAGCAACTTAAACATATTTAGTACTGTCATGTATTCTGTTTTTCACTGAGAAGCATACATAAGATATGTATGATCTAAGATGTCTACAACGGGCTTTTGTATAAGCCAAGTCACCACATCCACAAACAGATATTAGTGAGTATAAGTATGCCACAACATACACACATGCAAATTGTGTGCATATAAAAACTAGGATAACAGATTTTAAAATCTGGTTTCTAGTACTCAAAACTCAAAAATATACCACAACTAATTCACATGCTAAAGTCTGCTGATCCAGTATAGCATCCACAGTGGACAACAGTAATATTTTCATTGGCACTGAATCAGACCGACAATTATTGAAGACAACTCTAAGCATTTCAGAACAAAATGGACCAAGGCATCACATGAAATGAAAGTGTTATTAAAAAGATGGGACTCATGTTTAAGGTTTTGATTAAACATGATTAAACATAAGCTAACTCTAGTGGATATGCACCATGCAAAGGACAAGTATTTCAGGTACAGAAAGAGGAAACATTTATTAATTATACCTAAAAAGCAGGCCTTGCAGTTTAGTAAATTATCAGTCTTCACACTGAGTGCAGAATACTAAAAAAAAACCCATCTTAGTCTGTTAAAACTCACTAATTGCTGTTGCTATTAAGTAAACGAACTAGCATCCCTTCTTTCCCACTCACTACTACACAACAATGAAAGCTCATTTCTGTTTTTAGATTTGCCTAATCGCAGAGATGGTGAGGGTGCTATGTCAGAACTACATGGTATCAGAAATGTTTGTTGCTATTAGTGTGCAGACCATGATGCTTCACAAAGGGTATGTTATAAATAGTTTATAGCTATTAGAAATGCAACAATTAGCTGATAAATTAATAAGACAGACAAGCAAAATATCAATCATGGCACTGCTAACATAATTAGCATAAATTAAACAGGATCACAGACTACTGCAGCTGTTGAATAAAAGAAGAACACCTACTTCAGTTGTTCAATAACTTGCATGCTTTTAACACTAAAACTATACTACACAATGCTCAAAAGATAAAAAAGGAGACCACAAGAAAACAATAATGAATATTCATTGGTAAATCTTTGCCCAAGACTTGTTTATAGCAATTTCGGGGGGGGGGGGGGGGGGGGGGGAGGGAGGAGAAGAAAAAATAAAACAACCAATGCCCAGATGTATAGGAATTTGTAGCTTAACATGTGCATAAAAACCCCAAATATCTTCCTAGGACAGAGATGACGCAAGTGTAGTGACAGCTATGACAACTATTGCATAGTGACCTAGTGGCCTCTACGAGGCTTGTAAAAGTGCTACATTAAAGCAGGCCCCTAACTACCAGCATAGTTAGCAATTTCAGTGTTTGCATGACTTTCGGAATACAATTAAGCTGTCATAAACAGTGTCCCTCTAGCTCCTGGAATGAAAGGAATGAAAGCCTGGAAGTGATTTTATTTTAATTTCTTAATATATATTTATTATATTTTTCCATTTTCTTTCATTTCTTGCCATCACTATGACATCAGAGCACCTGTAAATTCTATTATTATAAATAGGGATTTTTTAAAAGCATATTGAAAAGCACATTTATTCTTAACAAGGCACAAAAGAGACTTCCTGCTTCAGAAGCTTATGCTGTCTGAAGCAGTTTTAAGATCTAGAAAGAATTTTGCTGATGTTGTTAAATAATTCACACAAGACCATATTGGTAGAACTGCCCATATTCTGCCCTCAGTTAAAACTTTGCCTTCTGACTTAAGTTAATACAGTTACTCAGATAACAGTGAGAAAGAATCTGATTAATTCTGTTCATGTTTGTACAATATCAGGACAAAAGAATGAAAACTGAGGCTTTCAAAATTATGTCTGTGCATCCTTAATGTCAGTTTTGTGACATACTCTCCTATTATACAACCAGCCACACAGGACCAATGGTGTAAAGATTGTATCTCCTTGATTCATGTTGTAAAGATGGGAAACTGCATCATTAGGTTTTGTTTTGACAACTTGGTGAAAGGACTGAAGTGAATTCTGCATAAAAAGAGCTGCCTTTTCATCCCTGAGTAACAGAGATAAACCTAAGAAAATTTATAGAAGTATGTATGTGCATTATTTTACACACACTTGGAAAGAGTTGATCTGATGCAGGACAAAGTCAGGGTTGGAGAGTGCAGGTGCTTCCCTGTTTCCTGGGCTGCTTTTCTTCACAAATTCCATATTAAATTCTTAACAGGAAATTTAGGATCTGAGGCAGCATTTCTGAGAAGACAATATACTTTTAATACAGTTATTATGCTGTCTGGGTGAGAGAATGTTTCTTGGCAAATGCAAAGAAAGTCGTTTATGAAGAAAAGGCATTCTGGCTTCCAAAGACATTGAAACAGGATGTCCAAAGTTCTGTCTGTTCTTTCCACCTATGGGAAAGGAACAGTGCCAGCAACAGGAGGGGAATCTGCCTTTATAAAATTTGTAACAGCAAAAAGGCTTAGTGCTTCTTTCGTGGGTTTATGAAGCTGTGACAACTTTTTGCATAAACCAGTGGCTGGCATGTCTGCAGAAGACCTTCAGAATAAAAAAGGTCAAAATTTGTTTAAAGATTTATCAAAATAATTAAACAAACACTACATATTACAAAGGTATAATGCAAAATTATTTCTCTGAGCTGTACATCCCTAAGAGATGATTCAGGATGCAGGTTTCATGTAACAGTATTATATACACAGAAAACTAAAATTAAACTTGCATGCAAACTCAGATGTTGTAAATATATATACATAAATGTAGATGTACAAATGAAACAGCTAAAAATATCTGAAAATATATGTCCTCCACCTAATAGATTACAAAGATACACCACATCAACATGCTGAAAGTTATGCATGAGCATGCTCTGTTATATTAGATCATATTGGCCCATAATGTCACCTAATATGCAGGTCCTTGAATTCATGTCATGTGCCACTGACGTAAAAACTGAAACATATTTATTTGTTTAGACTGTAAGTCTTCCTGGGCAGGGCATATGTTTGTACAGCATTTGGCAAAATAAAGTTCTGGATTGTGATTACAGCCCATATGCACTGTAGTACTACAAGTAATACAGGTAACAGCATGTACATGTACACTCATGTTTTCAAAGCTAAACAGAGATATTTACCCTAACAGCTCCCTAACACCAACGAAAAAAGGTAGGTAATGTATATCCCAGAAGTACTTTGCATGAAAACATCTTATTGTTTTCATCCAAACAGAGAAGAAAGACACAAGAAGCAAAGATCTAGCTGGAAACTGGCTAAATACAAACACTAGAGCTTGGTATTTTAACTGCCTGAAGATACATAAGGCAAAAAACACCACAGAGAAAAAGAGTTGCAGAAGACATAGTAACACAGGTTTCTCAAAAACAGTCTTTCTGTTTAACTTAAGGTGGTATTATTCAAACTGGAGGGAAAAAAATGGAATATTAGCGCAAACACAGACAGGAATTGCATCTTCTAAACAAGTCATGGAATTACATAGATTTCTCTTTTTCCTTACTAATTGTGCATTCTTTGCAGAATGGGAACTGCAGATCAGAAAAATACTGCCAATTTTTGACAGCCACTAGATTTAGTAGAGTTATCCTGGAGGTTAAATCAGAGCCTTAGCGTAACACAGCACTTTCACATGTGTTTATCTTGTGCAATACCTATCACTTTACATTTTTAAAAGCTACAAATGCTCAGATCAGAGAAGTGTTACATGAGAATGATAGAAGCCTAGGCTAAATAAACACATTAGATAGAGAATCCAGCATCAGGAGAGGCAACTAAGAACATATTTACTTTTTAGTTGCTTTCCTTTTCTCTTTGGTATGCTTGCCTGAAATAGTAAAACCAACCAAAAATTAGTAGAACAGTCAAAAAGGAGAACATCAGAATGTTTTTGCTGGATGTTTTTGGCGATCCCCATTTTGAGAGAACTATTAGGCTGCCCCAAGCTTTCCTCATATGTATGTCATGTGTGGAGATCCATACAGATCTATGCAATCTATCGAGAGATCTCTGTAGTTTCTTTCCCCAAAAAACACTACTGGCCTCATCTCCATTGAAATTATGGGAGGTGGCTAGTTAAATCAATAGAATGAGGACTCAGCCTCAAACACAAGAATAGGATTATCATACTTGTGAATTATTAGTATGAACTCACCATACCAAAGCAGGACTCTAATCACAGTAGAAAGACTATCTGCAACAGACTGTTCAGATGGAGCCATCCTATTTCTGGGATGGCAGAGCTTTTACCTTAGAGAAGTGAGCCATACTGTGCCAGTTGGTCTCAAAGACAAATCCCTGCTCTGTCTTATTTACAAATAAAGTGTATCACAGCAATTCTAGAAACCGAGTCAGCAGGTGAGCCCTTGTAGTTATATATTCACCCTCTATTAGGTCCTACACAGAACATTCTCTCTTTTGCTCAGTTTTTAATTTATTCTCCTGTCATGGGTATAATGAAACAGGGCTGTAAATGACCAACATTTATAAAGATCAAGTCAAGGACAATTCCATTACTGCATCGGACTGGGATCTGAAAGTGAAAAGCTATGTCTGTTGAAGTCAACTGAAAAACCACCGACTTATGTGAGGCCAGGATTTTGTCCTCAATGACTAACCCAGAGTTCCCAAGTACTACCTCCAGCGTACCAGTATGTCTAAGTAGGTTACCAGATAGTCCCTGAAAATTTAGATAATTATAAATGCCTCACTGAAGCACCACGTTGCATATAGGCATCTCATAGTGTGGTATATGATAATATTTGAGCAGCTAACAGAAACTGTGAGATGCTCACGATCAGGATTCCTGAACTGTAAAAAGGATTGAGATCTACTAGTGAATATCTTTCGAACTTTACATGAACTTTCACCACCAGTACTGCTACTCCCAAACCTTCAGAAAGCATGTTTCAGCCTCCTGCAATGAATGGACTGGCTGTAGCACTACAAGATTTTAAATACATTAAGTCTGTATTCCTCTGTTTTGCTTTCTGGCTATCAGCACTTTATGTTAAAGTACTCCAGCTTCTCTTTGCAACCACAAGACCTACAAAGATTATTGT
Organism: Buteo buteo; assembly: GCF_964188355.1. Taxonomy (NCBI): domain Eukaryota; kingdom Metazoa; phylum Chordata; class Aves; order Accipitriformes; family Accipitridae; genus Buteo; species Buteo buteo. The sequence continues at coordinate 20,314,642 of NC_134187.1, read as the reverse complement.
TTTAACTGAAAGCTTAGATTTTTGTTTAACTGATGCTACGAATAGCATCTTTCAGAAAATCGTCTAGTATTACTAACTACCATTTTTCTTTCAGGCTCTTTTTCATGCTTAAGCCACAGATGAAGATTCTTCCTATAAAATCTCCATTCCTCTCTTTCAGATTTCTCTGAAGTTGATCCACGATAGTATGCTTATAGGATTAGCTGACATTGCCTACCTACAGGATTCAGTCACACATCTTAAACTCCACCTAGGTCCTAGAACCTTGTGTTTGCTATTGGTGCAGCCCGTCATAGAGGTGAATGCCAGACAGTAGGAAATTAAAGGTACAGAAATTTAGATGTAGCTTAATCTCTTTGTATTTAATCCATATTTTCAGAAGTTTTACTTGTACTTATTTGATATTACTGAGGACATCTACAGATAGTTCATATAATAGCAGTTTTGCAGCTACTATCTCTGTTCTTCCTTCTTTCTTGAGCTCCTGCATCATACCCTCTTGTGAATTGGAGCATAACCAATCTGAAGGGGGAACTGTCTTTTAATCACACTGGGTATCTCCAAATTAAATTTTCACATTACTTCAGTCATAGTATCCCAATCTCTGTGTCTTTGTGGTTGAAAAAAATAACAGAGTACCATAGGACAGATTATTTCAAAATGCAGTCAGATATTCCTGCTACAGCATAAAAGGAAGGAGTAAGAACTAGTAGTAGTGGTTGCAGAAAGTCATATAATCAATGCATTATCATCATGTGCTAACTAGGGTTATCAGTGGGATTCAAAAAGTAGCACAGAGAAAGCACAAAATAATACTCAAAATGGTTGCCCTGACCAGTTCTGTCTTCTTCTGATCTGTTTCTTCATGTTCATTTATTTTCTAAACTACTTTTCACCTCCAATTTCACTATCTCTTCTGGATGTCTCTGTACTCACAGCATTTGTTGTGCACCAGCTGCTTGGGAGGAAAATTAAATGGTTAAATTTCTGACTTTTTGTGGAGGAGAGATATATATTTTAGGTTATTTCATTAAAAAGTGTATTTAGTCATATTCATATACATTTCATTATCGATCCAAGAACCTACCACAGCGCTGCGGGTTTTTGTTTGCTTTTGATTAAGAAAAGCCTTCAAAGTGACAGCCGTTAAAATTACTGTGTGAACCAGTTATATGCTTCTTACAGAATTTAATAGCTTTATTTTTTTAATGTGTTTTTGTCTGAGACATATGTGCATGTAAGTCTGTGTATGTATGTGTGTAAATGTATGCACATATATCTAAATACTTATGTATGCACTTACGTGCCTGTGTGCCCCTCCTATTAGTGTTAATAAATTTATGTGTATAAGAAGGCATGTTTGTAACACATTTCTCTTTATGAGGAAAGTAAAACTAGGTTTGAATAAGAAATAAATCTAAAACCTAAACCCCTTAAAATACAGGTTTTAGACTGGAAACCCAGGCAGACCTACAACTATACTGGCATACACAGGCACTGTGGTGATGTCTGCTTTTTCAAGCTGCCCAGTACTGTAATACAGCAATAGCTTCTGTGCTTTATTCCTCCAGGTTTTCAGGTTTCCATGGAAATGAGTGGGAATCCCAACACAAGGGAAAAAGAACAGGCTATCCATCTCACACCATGGTGCTGGATCTCTGAACAGCTGATACATGAGGCAGTCGTCACAAGAATAAAAATACACATAATACAATACTACACATAATGCTGGAGCCAAAGAAAACAGTGACGACTGTGCCTCAAAGGAATACATGTAAACTACTGCCTTAGTAGATACATAAAACTCTGCAAGAATAAGGCTTTACACAATTTTGAAACTGCCCAGGATACGAATACAGGTACTGTATGATGTTGGGAAACTAATTAATTGAGCAAGTTATAGCTAATTAAAGCAGAGCCTAATTTTCCTATTGTTGACTTCACTACACAGATGGTGATTCAAAAGCATCTACCTTTTAAATTGCAATTTAAATTACGTGTGGTACTAAAATTCTACTAGTACTAATGTCCAAAGACCCATCAACTGCTGTGCAAGCCTTGGTTTTGAGAACAGATAGACCATTTATAAAAAACTCCCACTGTAGCAACACAATGTGTCTATTTGGCTTTTGAGGATTTCATGCCAGTTCTTTCGCTTTTTTGCATAGAAGTTGCAGGGTCATATTATTCCCCCTTATTTGCTATTCATATCCAAGATTCACAGATTTGTTGTTATGGACACATAAATGATTTTAGTGTTAATGAACTCTTGAAAACCAGAACCAGCACAGTCCTTAAACTTCCTTAGAAGCCTGTTCGAGTAAGTTTTCTCTCCTACGTGGCAACAAGTTTGTGCTATTACTTTTGTTGATTTCACTGGAATTGCTTCAGGCTCGCTGCTGGACCTAGCACACTGCTTTTTTCTGATCAGATGTGCACAATGTCTGAGGTGTTTGCAAAGTATTTGGACTACTTTTTAGCAGGAAGTCTTGGAGCATACAGAACAATATGTTAAGCCCAGCAGAGAGACTGCCAGACCTTGCAATGATATCTCCTGCTCCTTACTAGGTTCGTCAGCCACATAGGAAACAATGAATCATGAGTAGGTCCCTTCTAACTGAAAGTCTATTCATGAAGCAAACAAGATCTTTCAGACTGAGAGAAGAGAAAGAAAAAGAGATGGAGATTGTGGAATTGCCAGAGAGAGGAGGACAAAATTCCTCTGTGACACTCTCCATGAGGAAAAGTATAATGTAGAAGTATTGAATGTCAACAGTGATTGACCATAGGGCCTAGGCAAGTATCAAACTTCTCTATCAAAAGATGGAACAAACTTTACCCCAAGCTGTAAGCAGGCTCATTAGGCTTTCTGAGGTGCAGCCTCCCCAGGGGAACAAAGCAGCAGTGTGCCTCAGTATCACTGCATTTGTATAAAGTCATCCTTCACCCAAGTGCAGATTTCCTTCCCATACCATAGCTCATGTGAAGAAGAACATTTCCAAGTAACTGTTGTCAACAGTATCTCTTAAAGACATGGTCGACAGGCTAAACATTATTATCTCAAAGTGATTCAGTCACCGTTATGCCATGCTCAAGAAACAACAAGAGGTAATCAGTTATCTCAGTTGTGCTTATATGAAATGGGGTTACCAATTTGCACATTTATATGAAATGCATCATTCTGTGTGTCAAGAACGTCACACTGAGCTTTGAGCATTCTCTGACCAAATAGTGGTGCCTTACTAGTGTTTCACCTGACAATGGATTGAGGATTCACTGATGGCTTGGCCAAGACCCTTAGCCATATTGAACTTTGTTTACCTCTGGGACCAGTGATAATTGCATCTGAACAAGCTCAGGAAAGAGCATCTCTGAAACTAGAGGGGAGAGAAGACTGGGACAAGGTCAAAACCTCTTCCTGACTGAGGTAAATTAGCAGTGAAACAGATTCGAGAAGCCCATTTCCTGATCTAACCCCTCATTTCTATGCCTGTACGGCACTTTGACGGATAACTATTTGTGGTGTTAGGCTGTAAACCCAGTCATTGAAATTATCCCTTTTTTGGTGGACTATTTTGGTTTTCAGGCAAGCACCACTTTGCTGTATTATCATAACCAAGGGGATAGCAACCTGTAGCACAGGGGCAGGAACAAGTAGCCAGGAATAGCTATGGGCAGATATTCCTTAAAATGGCTTCAGCGCTGAAAAAATGTAATGCCACAGCTTATCTGAGAGGAACAAGTATACTTCAGAGGTGGGGACCTTTAGTTCACATAAAGTGCTGACAAAAATATAAAGTTCCTGGATTAGAGCTGGTTCACCTTGAAGTTGCCATTGAGAAGGTCCAAACTGAATTCAAGTGAATCTCTCAGCCCTCATACCTGTAGGTGCACTAGGAAATAGTTACATGTAGCTACAGGCTGCTAAAAAGAGCATCTGCAACCCCCACCTAAGGTTCACCAGAAGCACTATTGGTTGCTTTGCCACATTCTGGCACTCCCTTATCCACAACCAACCCCCAAGACTAAGTGCTCTTCAGCACTCTTAATTATCTGAATTAAGGTCTAAACGTGGTCTGATTCTATCTCAAACTGATTAGAGGGCTGGAATATCTCTCCTGTGAAGAAAGGCTGAGAGAGTTGGGCTGGTTCAGCCTGGAGAAGAGAAGGCTCTAGGGAGACCTTATGGTGGCCCTTCAATACTTCAAGAGGGCTTAGAAGAAAAGACAGAGAGACACATGAATGAGAGGCATGAGAGAAATGAAAACAACTAACTTTCTCTGTAGTTAAAGCAAGTAGCATAAGATCTAGTATTTCAGAGCTGAGATGGAACTGGAAGGAGTGGAAGGGGTGATGCCCTGTTTCTCTGGTGGTAGCAGGTGACATCACTGCTGTCGCTATTCTGGTCTTTTGTGTCACTGCCATTTGTCCTTAGTTCACTAGCACACAAAATTTATTCACTGTAAGATACACCTGTGCAGTCACAGGCCAAGGGTGATGTGGAATCTCCCTGGGAGAAAAAGCAATGAACCATGCAGAAGGCAGACACATTTTCATTGCATTTCCAGCTTTCTGGGAAATACACTTCTGAAAATTCCTTTAAATACTCAAACCATGCTTTCAGCGCTAGTTCTGTTTTGATGAAAAGAAAAGCTAAACATGCCTTATTTTTCTCAGTGTATAAAATATTTGATTGTTAATATGTTTCTATATCTGGCTTCACCAATCATGTGCCCATAACCTTCCTATGCTACAGTAAATGATGAAAATAAAGAACAGCAAATGGCAACAGTAATCATTTCAGATTATTTAGACATCAGTGGCTGAAGTATTAATTACTGTATTCAACATTTTTTGTATATTTCTTTGCAGAATCTACATGAAAAAATCACTACTTGTTAGTCAAAATATGTTCAATGAATAGTTGTTCCCACATTCCAAGACCTGTTATTTTTAAGTGTTGTTTTATTATGATTTGGTAAAAAGTCACATTTCTTTCTGCTGACTGGGTAAGGGATGGTCATGCAGTAATTTGAGCTCATTTCCTGTGAGTTTCTAAACAGGTGAGAAGTACCCATACAGCACACAGGCCAGTGAAACAGCACACCAAAAGCCTGTAGGTGCAAGAGGCAGGTGAGAATAGGTTGGGGACAGGGAGAATGGAGGAACTACAGGGGTTTATTGCATGATGAAGGGAATGATACAGTACAAGATTCTTATTACATGCAAATATATATACATTATATGATAATTTGATTGGGGTTTTGATGAGTCCATGTAAGAAGGCTGACTGGAGCCCAGGCCTGCCTAACCTCTAGCATTTGGCCTTAGGCTCTGGCTTTCTGCCCTGTTCTCTGGCTCCCTGGTAATGCAGCTGGTGTTGCCTTCTTTTGTTGGCCATCAGCCCAAATTATTTTCTCTCTTCATTTTCACCTCTCCCATGGCTATGGAACAGGTGGGAGGTCAGTGCTGTGACTCTTCCCCTCATGCCCTTACTGCTTATCACCTTTCCTCTTGTGCCTTTAGCAAAAGAAATTAAACATAAACTGGATGCAGAGACAAAGTTGATGGATGTATGGCAGGAAACAACAGGGATAGACTGTTAAAATACTTAGAAGCCACCTTCTCCAGAGGCCTACCAGCATTAAGAAAAAAAGCTAGAGCCAGGCACAGTCAATGATGTAACTGACGAAGGGGGCCAGTACCAGCAGCCATAAGTACCAGCTCAGGAACTCAGCAAGGAGAAGATATAGCAGAAGTGGGACAAAATGCCTCTCAGGCAGGTAAGAACAGAAGTACTAAACAGGGGGAGGCTGACAAATAAAGGGAGATAGAAATGGCTGAGAGGTAAGAATATGAGGGGAAACCGTTTGAAACGTTTTTAGGAACACCTTTGCTCCTAGTAGAAGAGAATAAAATGTACGTGAAGATTTCAAGCATATGCCTACACTGTGCAATACATTGCTGCAAGATGTCGCCAACTCCCTCCTCCCAGGTAACACCAGATGAGCTAGTTCTGGCACCAAAGGCAGTATACTAATAGCAGGCTCTGTAGGGCAGTCAGACTACTTACAGTAATCAAAGGAAGGGATAATTAGCCTTCGCTCAGTCATGCTAACAGTTCTGATTTTTCTGGGTCATGAGCCTGCACAGCATTGCAGCATCATGCCACATAAGCACACCACATAAGATCTAGTGTCTGTCCTACAAGAGCAGTAAATGCAAATGACTATTTCCTTCTAGTGTATAATACAAACAAGTATAGGGAAATTGCAAATTCTGTGCAGATGATATCCAAGGTACAAGGGAAGAAACAGAAGTGAATCCAAGTAACCTATCAATAAGAGGTATATAAAGACAAATCTCTTCCATTAATTTTGCTACAGTTGTCCCTGCTGATGAGTAGATACATGGCGGCTCAGCTAAGATTGCCCTTTGCAGACTGACCATCAGGCACTTTGTGTGACAAATTGCAAAGAAAACAACATGTCTGGTACGGATTGCAGAGGCAGAGACAGCTGCTTAGCTCACCTCTTAGCATGGTCAGTCTGAAGATCAGTGAAACTATTTCTTCCTGAGCTCCAGCCTATCTAGGCAATAAAAGAGACCCCCAAAGCCCTTGAAGGAGGATTTTTCAGCGGCGACTGTGTGACTGCCTCCAAAATTGCACTGTATGATAGGGACAGCAAAATTTCACGTAGCAACAGTGCTGTGGCTGTGCTCAAGTCAAAGCAACAGAGAGTCTCATAACCCAGCAGAAATAAAAAACAGATGCAGCCTGTCCCAGTACCAGGTGTATACCTGGACTGTGAGAGCACAAAGGTGAGCTGAATCAGTACTAGACCCCTGTCTGTGAGGTTACAGTTGCAATGACTACAGGCTCCAGGCAGAATTCCACAGTAATTCAATACAACTGAACGTATTTAAGGTTAGATTACAGAAAAATTTCCATGCAGTTCCACCCTGTTTTGAAATCAAGAAGAAAAGAGCTCATTGTGTCAACGTTACACTGAATACAGGAGAATTAACACCAAGTAAATTTTGTTTTAATAAAATGCTTGCAATTAAAATTAATGTATTATGCAAGGAAGATATCTTATTGGACTAAAATATAAGATCACCTTTCCCTGGGTGGTTGACTGTGCTTTACTGGATGAAGTCTAAAATGGAATTTAATAATTTCACATGCAAAAATGATGGATGAAGTGAGGATGTATAACTACATATATGAAAAGTAGAATATCTAAATTTGAATACCAGGGAAACTGTTTTTATTTTCCTTATTCTATACACACTGCTAGGACAGATCATTGGTCCATCTAGAATAATACTACTCTTTAGCTAACATCAGATGCTTCCGAGAAAGGAACTCCTCTGCCCCAAACATTCTTTCTGACCATGCAAACATTTCTACTGGCTACCCCTGATGATGATTAGGGTCCTGCAGTATAACGTCTAACTTCTACAATTTCTAACTTTGGCTGTGTACCTACTAATCAAAAAATTATTCATACAAGAACACCTAAAAAAATCTTTCCAAAGTATATGTCTTAATACTGTAACAATGAAACAAGGGATTCAAATGTCACTTTTCTTCACATCTGCTTCTCCTCTTGCGTAACTTGTGCAATTTCTGTATCACACTATCTAGAGTAACAATATAACAGAGTTTTATCGCACAGTTAAATTAATCAGCTTCAAAGGATAATTAAATATAACTAATACACTAACAGAATACCTGTATCATGTCCTGTATACTGTAATGAGTTGCAAACGTATGATACAACTGACATTTTACGTTCTAATAAGCTTCTCTTGCAAACATGGCATGCCTAGGCTCTTTTACAGGCCAATCTTTTATTGGCTTAAAAAGAAGAAAGGTGTCAATCCAGACACAGACTTTCTTTCTTTCAAAGCATTGGTCAGCAGATGGTAGAAAAAGCGATTCAGATCCTCAAAAGGACCTGATGTTCTTGTTTTCTCTCTATTTTAGGATGCAAGTCCTGTTATCACTGAACAGAATGACACTTGCAGCAGGTACAGCTGACACATGGAAATATGTTGGATCAGTCTCACTAATGGGATCTATGCATTTGCTGGAGAAATCAAACAAATACGGACCATTTGGACAGGCAGGTTCAGAACCTTACTCACAGTCAATTTTCTGTGTGAACATTTGCAAGGAAAGATACCAGATGGCTTAGGCATGTATTACACTGACATGTACATAAATGTGCATGGATATATATGAAATAGGAAGAATTGTGACCAAATTAGGGCACTACATTACATATGTATAGGACAGGGCAGTGACACAGGAGAGGAATGCTGAAAGATGGGGAGAAAGAATGCTAATGCTGAAAAAAATAGGTATTATACACTAGCTTTTCTTCCAGGCAGCCAGGCTCCCCACATAGATATACTGTGTTAAGTATTTATGTGAGAAGTTCACTTTAACACCATGAAAATTATGTGTTAAAATCCTCCATACACTGATTGGAAGACTGGCTTCATCGATCACAGGTGCTGATATTAAAATTTCTGGTGGGAGTTTCATAACTGATGTATTGCTTCACTGGGATTCACTTTGCCCACCCAGCCAAAGCAAAAGTGCTATAGCAGCAGTCACCAGCACAGAAGGCTGGTTAGAAAGAAAAGTGACAGCCTCAGAATTGAGAAATGAGCAGCACCCATGCATGGATGTATTGGTAGGAAGACAGTAGGGGGAGAAGGAAAGAGCACTTACTGATAGAACAAAATGTAAAAAGTCATCTTAAAATATGCATTTAAACTGACAGACAGATCCCAGCCTTCCTCCCACAAGAATCCTGAGGTCTCTGTATCCACCAAGTCTTAATGGAATCCTTAAAATGAAGTTTATTTTTTTTCTTTAAGAATGGCAATAGGGTATCTTTTAAAAAGAACACTTTACTGAGAAAGGTCAGAGTATATATTTAAGAGCACACTTGCTTGGTATTAAGAATCTTCTGCATAAGTGTGCTGGGCCTGGCTAAAATAGAATTAATTTTCTTCATAGTAGCTCATATGGGGCTGTGTTTTAGATTTTTGACCAAAACAATACTGGTAACAGTAATGTTCTAGCTGAACAGTGTTTGCACAGCAGGAAGGCCTTCTCCGTTTCTCAATCTGCCCCCCACAGTGAATACTGGGGAGTGCGCAATAGGTTGGGAGGGGACAAAACGAGGCAGATGACCCAAACTACCAGAAGACATATTCCACAGCATATCACATCATCCTCAGCAATAAAACGGAAAAAAGAGGGTTTAGGGAGGTTAGCCATCTTTTGCTTGGGAAGTGGCTGGGCATCAGTCTACCTGTAGGAGGTGGTGAGTGATTACCTTTGCATCACTTGTTTTGTTTTCTTTCTCTCTTCTTTCACTTCTCCTTCACTTATTAAACAATATTTTTTTTTAATCTTGATCCCCAAGTTTTCTTGCTTTTACTCTTCCGTCCCTCTTCCCCCATCCCGCTGGGGGTAGCAGGGGGAAAGTGAGTGAGCAATTGGTGTCATGCTTAACTGTCCACTGGGGTTAATCCACAACAATAAGCAAATGGCCATGAATAGCTATTCTGCATTTTGAAGGGCTTTTGTTTGTTTTTGTGTAGTTTACCCTAATCCTGTTTCAAAAGAGACTGAGTTGAATTACTAAAAAACCCAACACATAATGTAGAACAAGAGTAGCCACAGAAATGGCTGTGGACCTTACGATTGCCTAGCTTATTTCACAGTTTCTAAAGATGATGTCTAAACTGACTTGGTTGTGCATTCAGTGTTAGTTACTGGAAGGTATTTAAAGTCCAATACTTTTATACTTCCCCTTCTGTTCTCATTGCATTAGCTTCGAGTTATATTTCTCTGTTACCTTTGTATGGCAACTGATTTGTTTGTCTCTTAAGTTCATTGATGTCCCTTTCTTGAAACAGCCTGCCTCATTGCTTACTCCACCTCTTCTGCAGATAGGTTTATTGCTTTTGAGACGTAACCTGTTAGTTCAGTTTGGCTACTCATTGGGAAGTCTCTGCTACTATGAAGCCTGAACCACACTTGCTATGACTGCAACTACTTCAAAGAGCTACTGAATCCTTTCTAATGAGCCTAAGCAAAGTTCAGCTTTCCTAGAGTCATTCTGACTTACAGGAGGAACTAAATTGATACAGCCTAACTTTCCAGCTCTATTACCCTTCTGCCATCCTGACAAGGCAGTGGGCACGTGTGTGATTTTGGCCTACCAGACTCTCAGAATACAAGAGATCTGAGTTCCGCATGACTTTACCTGAGTGGGTCTCTTTCCTTCACTGACTAACCAGTTTTCATGACCAATTTGTATGACCAACTTCTTCTAAGTTCAAGACTTTTATTCAACTGTTTAATTGATGTGAAGTTTCAAGAGTTATTGCTGTGGAAGGGAGTGAAAGAGAAAGTGAGATTTCATGGGCCTTATTTACTTATGAAACCAGCTTAAAATATTAAGTATTGAAAATGAAGAGTTAAACAGAGACAGGGAAGATGGTGAGTTTAACATTGCATCCTACTCAAACCAAGTGACATGCCAGCCACTTGGGATATATAACCTTAAATTTCTGTCCTTTCCTCCACCTTTCCTCCTTTTTTCAATGATCCCAAAATATGTTTCCATGTAAAAGTCTCAATAAAGGCCCAAGCTTAAGACCTAGGGGTTTGTATTGTTTTTAATTAATTTCTGATCCAGTCCTCAAACTCTATGAATACAATAATGTCCACCGTATGAATTCCAAGGAACCTTCTGAACTGACTGCAACTCTATAACACTTGCTTATTACCCATAAATATCCTGAGCTACAGTGTTTGGCCATATGATTTCAGAGGCATGACAAATGTAAATGGAGTATTTTTTTCACAAAATATAATATATAAATGTATTACCAACCATCACATGATTTACCCAAAATCATACAACCTCACTGGAAAGAGTCACTAGCTTGAGTGAGTTTTGGGTTATCTCCTACATGGGAAAGGGTCAATGAAGGGCAGAATAATCAGAATTAATTGGCATAGTATTTCTGTTGAAGAAAGCAGAGCAATGTGAGCCAGTGAACAGAGCACTGGGATTCAGGTAGAGGAAGTTGTGGTCTTATATTTCCAGGTGGGTTCTTGGGTCACTTTTGACAAATGACCTTATCTTTATATGCCTCAGTTTTCCCATCTATATAATGGGAATAAGAACGCTCACTTTTTCTGTGAAGTGTTTTGATATATATTAATTCATTAACTCATGACCTTTATTTAAAAGGTCAGTTTGCATTGCTTTTGTTTAGTCAAGAGATGTGGCCAGAAAACTACAAGAATTTCTTACTTCCCACAACAAAGTGAATGCAAATGCAGCAAGAGATGAGCAAGAGCAATGTTACCACAGTACAGTTTGAGGTCAATGTCTGTATTAGGACTCCTTGTTTTATTTGTTTTTATCCCTATTGTGAATCAATTGGAGTTTTTATCTATTGTAAACTTAAAGCATGTCACAAAGGAGGAGGGTAATATTAAACTTAATTTCAAAGTAAGAACAAGATTTTACAGAAATTAAACATCTAACATACACCTTTACTATTTAGCATAAAAGACATTAATGTGTACATTACTGAGAAGTTTTGTAAAACATACTTCCTCAGCACATTTCTAGAGCCATCAGACAAGCTTTACAAAACAATTCTTCATAGGCCATCAAAGCATGGAAAGATAAAACTTCATGTTATTATGTTGATGCTAAAAAGTTTGTATCTTGCTTACTACCCATTCAAACACTATTTCACCCACAAAAAAGAAATCCTGTCGGAAGCTCTCCTACATACTTTTTCCAGATCTCCTTCTGTGCTTTTCTCTGGAGATGACAGGCATTTAGTTTTGAGTGAATCTACATGACTCCACATTGTTTAAAGACTCTAAAATGCTTTTCATGCTCATTTTAAAGTGTCTTACCCTCTGACAAAAGGTTCTACTCAGTATCACTGTAATAAAACACATCAAAACAATTTTTTTTTTTTTTTGTGGCCACTGGAGCTAGTTGTCATGCATAATGTACCTGGCTGAAATGTGCCCAGCAGGAACTTCAAGTGCCCAGGCTCTAGCAGAAAGTCTTCCACTGATGCTCATACTTTAGTGCCCACAGAATGTAATTGTAATTTGACAGAAAAATCTCCCCAGGCTCAGCTGCTAAACTTAGTACGTAAAGTCATACTATATACCCTTCCTTCCAGAGGCCATCTTTACTGTTCACTATAAACTGTCTTAAATGGACACTAAAGATCTGCCATGACAACTTCTGGCCTTTATCATATAAGCTTAGGATGACAACTTCCTGGATAGAAGACTAAAAGGCAATAAACAGTTAAAAGCCTGTATGTATTTAAAGAAGAGAAATGCTATTTAATGCAACAGTGCCATAGATTGGTAAAGGAATCAGAGTGACTAAGGGACAGTAATGACAACATTTTAAAAGTACAATAGCTGCATTTATGTACCCTAAACCCATTAATTATATACCCTAATAAGCGTCCTGACTTAACAGTGCTGAATATTTATCATTGGCCCTTGACTTCACCTGGACTGTATCTTATCTGATTGAAACAATGCTACTCATTCAATGATCCAGACATCCTGTTGACAAAGTTGGTCCAGAAATGCAGTATTAAATACAACTCACTTTGGTCAGCCAGCTACCAAAGAAGAGTTGATAAGCAGGAGATGCAATAAAAAATATACCTAATTTGACCAGTGAATCCATTAGCATCAACACAGCTAATTTATTAGTCCCAGACTTCAGGAAATTTGTGTCAGTAAGATTAAGTCTGTATGTAAGCAAGCCACATTTTAACAAGTCAAATAACACTGCAACCAAAGGCAGTATCATTTCTTTTTTAAATATGGAAAAATGGGGTCAGGTGAGGAAAGTCCAATTATCATCTGCCAGCAGAATATCTGATTTGCCAAGGAGGGGTTTTAAGAAAATTAATTCTAACCCTTCCTTTTCCTGTTTCTTTTCTTTTTTTCTCCATTAGGATTATCAGTTTTCAAATGCACTGGCTGTCCCCTTGTACTTGTCCTCTACGATAAGTATAAAGAAGACTCTCCAAAAGATGATTAATAAATATTTTATGTTTTCATCATGTTAGAGTTAGACTTACCTTGTTTCAAAAGCCCAGGTACAAACATATTTTAACTTAGGAAAAGAAAGAAGTAGAATCAGCACCTATACAGAAGTCATACCTATACCCAGATTTTCTTGGCTTTACTGGTTTTGGCTGGGATAGTGTTAATTTTCTTCATAGCAGTTCCTATGGTGGTGTTTTGGATTTGTGACCAAAACAGCCTTAATAACACAGGGATGTTTTAGCTATTGCTGAGCAGTGCTCACACAGCATCAAGGCCTTTTCTGTTCCTATCAGTGACTAGGCTGGGGCTGGGCAAAAGGCTGGGAGGGGACAGAGCTGGGACAGCTGACCCCAACTGACCAAAGGGATATCCCACACCATATGACATTATGCTTAGCAATAAAAGCTGGGGGAAAGATGGAGGAAGGGCGGACATTCAGAGTGATGGCATCTGTCTTCCCAAGTCAGAATTATGTGTGATGGAGCCCTGCTTTCCTGGAGAAGGCCAAACACCTGCCTGCCGACGTGAAGTGGTGAATCAATTTCTAGTTTTGCTTTGCTTGCACACACGGCTTTTGCTTTACCTATTAAACTGTCTTTATCTCAACCCACGAGTTTTCTCAGTTTCACCCTTCCAATTCTCTCCCCCTATCCCACTATGGGAGGAGTGACCAAGTGGCTGTGTGCCTATGGGGGTTAACCCACAACACTGGCTTACCTTCCTTTTTCTCTCCTAAGTACCCACATGTGACTGTTGTTAAATATCATCCAGAACTGAATCAAACTTCAACTAGGACATTGGGACTGCCTGTAACTAACGTATAGGCCTTGCTCAGAACTGAACTTTGATGAAAAAACTCCAATATTTGGTCTAACTTGTTTTATCGTTTGCCAAATTTTTTTGGCTAACCAAACATATAAGATTTATAATTTTTACAAGCTATTTGCCACTACAAATTTGCATGCAAATAATGATGCAAACCTTTAAGTATTTGATGACCAAAGAAATAGTCATTCATTGAGGCCACCAAGAGAATGTAATATTGAATGAGATGATTAAGTAATCATATATTATAGCTCTAAATACTTATAGTAGTGAAGCCTAAGTCTGTACACTGAATCAGACACTCCCTTCTTATATTTTCACATTGATATATATTGTGCAGATTGAATACTAGCAGAATGAATGGTGTAGTATCAATACTAGTAGGGTGCTGCTGGTGTTATCACATAATAAATAATTAATGTCTTAACTTCCAGAAAATGATAGCACTGTTTACTGTACTCCCATTGTGAAATTCAGAGGATTTTCACAAACTGTATGTAACATTTTGACACAGCCACTCACCAAGGTTACTGCCAGGTAGCCTTTACTAAGAAAACCCACTTACCACTTAACTATCCTCATGTAGTCCATACTTACTCAGGACTTTCATGTAGTTCTTTCCCCTTTAAAGTGTATTATACATATGTTTGCATATACAGCCCAAGAGCACTAGTAAACAGTTAATAAATGTCTTTAATACATAACTAATATCAGAACATTTAATTAATCATTCAAATCATTAAAGCCTAAGACACTGTAGATACTCCAATCAGGCCTCTAATGATTTTGACTGGCATACAACCTGGCCTCCCAAAGTGTGGCCTCAGTCTTACTGAGTACAATTCAACATAGGTTCAAAAACATGTGTAGAAATGGAATATGTCCAAGTGCCTAGATACCTGATTTTTTTTACATTTATCTTCAAGCCCTGGTTTCACAGATTAAGCATGTACATAAATCCCACAAGTTAAACTTGAAACTGCCAGATCAGCCACCCCAAAGTCCTCTGCTAGTGAAAGTTTAGACACAAAGAAAACAGATGATGCTGAGTAGACCTGATACAGAGGCTTAACTTATTTAGATGTGAAAGTAGTCCTTTCAGTCTTTAATACCTATTTCATTGTTTTCAGTTAATAGCAATTATTCTCTCAGAATTAGGACTGAAATCTCCATTTTATTTAAAGCCAGGAGCTACAGGTTAGTATAGTAAAGACTGTTACTCCCAACAAAACTGTCTCATCCTAGACATTAAAAAATACTTATTTCATAATTAAATTTTTCAGCAGCTTCAGACACTCTCTCCTGAATATGCAAATTAAATTTGCTTCATAGTATCTTGCAAATTATGTCTGAATACAAGAAAATATATATGGATACTGTGATAATTTGACTTGATACTCAGTCTAACCTAGAAATCTTTTTGGAAACATTTAATAAGACCTTCTTCTATACTACAAAATTCAACTGCACTTGAAACTTTCTTGAGCAGCTACTGAGAAAATAGGCTATTTGCTAGTATAATTTTTAACCAACACACAAACAATGCAGATGTCTTGCAATTATAATGTTAAAATGCTCACAATAACCACAGATTAAAGTAGTATACAAATATCAAAATCTGTTTGCTCAAAGGACGATATTTTTTCCAGACGGATTTTGATATTTCAAATTTACATCCATTTTTACTAGAATAAAAGCCAAAAAAATTCAAATTCTTTCACGAAACAGAATTTGCCTTACTGGAAGTAATCAATACTTCTCAGGAAGATATGTTTGAGATGGCCTGACAATACCATCACGCCCCAGTGAATGTTATCCTAACTGACCCATCACAGCCGTACTGTTGCTCTCCCATCAGCCCCAGTGTGGAAAGAGGTCAGATCATAGTGAGACAGATTGAGGTAACAATTGCATCAGTTTCATCCAGTTTATTTAGCCATAATGAAAAGGCAAACAGTAGTTCTTGCTGCCAAGCTCATCTATCTTGCTGAGGTGTGTAATTACAGTCTGGAGTTTCTGACTATGAACCAAGGACAGAAGCTGTTCCCTCCATGCACTTTGTAAGTACCCAGCAGAGCTGTGAAGTGTCCAATCCGAAGCATAGCTGGGAGCATGCTTTCTCCACCTATCCCACTGAGGAACGGTTTACATGGGTCTCATTACTGCCAGGTCTAAGACAAGGATAACACCACGTAATTAGTGTAAGTAGTGATTACCACATACTCTGAACAAAGGGAGCACAAAATGGGAGGCTCCCTATGCTGTGTGCTACCGATAGCTTCCAATAAGGTTTTGAAATGTCCCAAATGTGAATGGATCCCACTGAGATACATGTTCACTGTAAGTGTTTCATCATCTCGGAAGCAATCAAGTCTTTCAAGTGGTCTTAGTAGTAAACCATGTACAGTACAATAAAGCCTTATCTTCTAGGCAAACATGGGTATAAAATAGCAGAGCAGCTAGTAAAACAAGATTTAGGCTTGGTCTGCTGTCCTCAAGAACAAGAGATTGCTTATGTGCTTCCAAACTTCTGGGACAGATTCTAGATCAACAGGAAACAGTGAGATCCTTATTTCTTAGAATTTGCAGTACTTTTTCCAACCAACATTTCAGACATACCTATACAAACTTCATCATTTATTATGATAAAGTCCATCTAGGTCTTCAGCATATGTATTTTTACCACTAACAGTGTCCCTAGCTACTATCATTGCTACTGCTTGAATACTTGACATACATTCTTCTGCACAAATTAATCTCACAGTGGCATTTTTTACAGTCTTTCACAACTCTCATCAGTTAGACCTGCTAAATAGAATCTTATTGCATTCAATTATATTTTTTTTAATATGCTTGCATTCGAAAACACTACCTCTTCTGTGAGGTGAAGGAAATTTCATGTGCTCAAGAAAATGTCAATGATAGAATTACATGCTTCAGTGCTTGGATCCCTTCTTGTGTCAGAAGTGAAAATCCCATTTACATTTGTTACTTGTTAGGTGTATTTATCTTATATATAAACATCTATCACTGCATATGTTTACATCCATTTAATTATTATTATTTTCAATCACTGTATATTTTAACACAGTCTATGAAACTCATATGTATCTGAACAGATTTTTCAAACTGTGTATTCTTGTATACACAGATGAAGTACAAAATGCATATCTGTATACATACAGCATGAAGTGCAGCACCCTGTATAGTCAGAAGTCACTATTTAAAAAGATCCCCCACATTAAAATAGGTTCTTATACAGGATAGCCAGGGTCTACCAATTCCAGAATTTGCTTCCCAAAGTGGCCAGGAGGAGACATGTGGCTCTCAGGTAATGTCAAACACAGGTTAGGAATTACTAATTTACAGTGATTTAAGATTACAAAGATATTTCTTCTCTCTTGCTGTTGGCCTTGACTGCTACGACTGTAAATACTACTCTTTAACTAAATAACTGATAATAAACTGATATCTTTCAACACAGTGTACTCAATTTCTTTATCAAGGCAAGTCCTCTTTACTATATTGACATAGTTACAATTGGGGATTTACACTCATACAGATATGATTGTGTGATTGTCTCCATTAAGAACTGCTCATTCTGGAACCAGAAAGATAAGGCTACGATCTCACTTCTTCTGGCAAGTCTATGCCACAGACAGGTATAATACACTTGTAGACAAGTGCTCTGGTTATCACTCCAATTTGGGGGGGGGGCATTTCGTGTTTGAATTAGATCTATTTCATAAAAGTTTTCAGCTTTATTTTTTCCTCTTCTGTATTCATATACCTATAGCTTTTGGTTTTGACCAAGATTCTGCCATATAGTACTTGCAGATTTACCAGAAGTCTCCTCTGCATTCTTTCCTCATTCTTTCTCTAATTCACTTGTATTTACGCTTTAATGGATAGATTGAAACCGATATTTTATTTACATGCTTGAGAGGTGGTTTTTGCATATGTGCTCTTCAACCATCACTTTTTCCTGAACTGCTAGACTAAGCTGAAACCTTATTAAAATGACATGCTAAAAGTATAGTTACACTTTAATTCAGACAAAATGATATTTTTTATAAGGTTTTTCTTTTCTGAAACACCTCTGTTGCTTATTTAGTCCGCCTTCTTTAACCATCATCTTCTGAACTGCACTTTTGAGACCTTGAGTTTGTCCCTGTTTGGCTGAATCTGTTCAGAAAGAACTACGAGACTACTTTTACATTAAGCTTTCTTTTATCAGTTTAAATTCAGATTTTAGGGATCTCTTTTTCTTTTCTCCCCATATCAATGATTGTCATGGTTTAACCCGAGCCAGCAACTAAGCACCACGCAGCCGCTCACTCACTTCCCCCCAACGCAGTGGGATGGGGGAGGGAATCGGGAAAAAAAAAGTAAAACTCGTGGGTTGAGATAAGAACAATTTAATAGAACAGAAAAGAAGAAACTAATAATGATAATAGTAACACTAATAAAGTGACAACAGTAATAATAAAAGGATTGGAATATGCAAGTGATGCGCAGGGCAATTGCTCACCACCCGCCAACAGACACCCAGCCAGTCCCTGAGCGGCAATTCCCCACCCCCACTTCCCAGTTCCTATACTAGATGTGACATCACACAGTATGGAATACCCCGTTGGCCACTTTGGGTCAGGTGCCCTGGCTGTGTCCTGTGCCAAATTCTTGTGCCCCTCCAGCTTTCTCGCTGGCTGGGCATGAGAAGCTGAAAAATCCTTGACTTCAGACTAAACACTACTTAGGAAAAACTGCAAACATCAGTGTTATCAACCTTCTCATACTGAACTCAAAACATATCACTGTACCAGCTACTAGGAAGACAGCTCTATCCCAGCTGAAACGAGGACAATGATACAAATAGATCCCACAACAACAGGCTCCCCCTTAACCACTCTAGGCATTTATCCTCACATGTGATCTTGTCAGGCAAAACCTTTACCAACTCTTTTAATCAATGAATATTCACTTGTCTACTTTGCCAATCTCAGATTCCTTATCATGAAGATCAGAATTTGGTATATTATGTTTCAGTCCAATAGAATGCAGCTAATGTAGTAGTAATTATGAAATGCACCCTAACCTTCAAAAGAAATTACAACATATCTCAGAAGTTCGAGGGGAGGGTTTGTGGGACAGCAAGCCAGACAGTAAGAGAAGCCTAAGCCACAGGTGCTAAAATCAGCATGGGACTCTCATATTGACCAGAAGTATGACTTTAATCAATATTTCACAGGAAGACACACAGAAGAGCCTCAAAAGTAAAATACTGTGATCTTCATAACATTTACCAGTGCTCTGGATATCAACATGATTTACTTTGGTTTGGGTTCAGTAAACCAAAAATCTTCCAGATTATTCTGTCATCTAGATCAATAGCTTTGAGGCATCACAGGACTACCATAACTGCAAGGCACAATGGAAGACATAGTCCAGACAAGGACACTGTTCCCTAGAGGAAAACTTATCACAAAATTCCTGAACTCTGACTTCTCTGAAAGACAATGGTGGTGCACATGGACACAGTGAAGTACTGTACTGTTTCCAAACAAAACGCCTCAAGACATAGATATTCTCTTTTAAATGGAAAATAATATAACACTGATAATTCCTTTGACAGAAATTTCTTTGATATACTTTGAGAAAAGTGATTCTGATACAGAGATATTTCCGGAAAGGCACAAATCTCGTTTTTCTGTCAGCTTTACTCATCAGCCAATTTCTACTCAAGCTTGAGTCATTCTGACCACTGTTATCATGTCCAATAAAGGCACACGATGTTAGCATCAGTTTTTGGTGAAGTTAATGAGACTGGATAAGCCTCATAATTACCTGCCTATTCTGTGCAGTGATATCTGAATATGACATATCACAGATTTGTATTTGAATAGATGTCTGAACCTCACTATGAGAAAACCTGGTAAGAGAACAGAGGCAGATGACTCTCAGGAGTTCTTGACTATGGACCTTGTTTTATCCACACAACATGCGGACTTTGAAAACAAAGTTGGAAAATTTGTATTATATTTTAAATAGATAGTGAAAGATGAGTCAAAACAGCCTGCAGCTAATAGACTTTCTCCAGGTCCCAGCATTCAGATTATAGGCGGCAGTATAAGCTGCTCATAAATTGGCCCCGTGATTAAGTCTCTTTGAAGGAAACAAATTGTTGAGGGTTTTTAACAATCTTTTAACTGTCATTTATAAGTTGAAACTAAATTCAGCAATTTCTGCTTTTTCTTTCACCTCACATCACTCCTGTGCATCTTATGCAGTCTGAAAAGGTGGTGCCATTCAGAGGTAATGCTCTGCTTTGAACTGGGGCTAGTTAGCAGTTCCCAGGACAACTCTTACTACCTAGTTCACTATTAATTTCTCCTGGGGGTGGTGGTGGTGTTGGTCCTACCTCCTAGCTGCTCTTAATTGACGTTGCCAAATCCTTCCTGTTTTTTCAACATTTCTGTAGTTGTGAAACTTGAAATAATGCACTGAACAGTTTAGATTTAATCCTTAAATTGTCCACAAGTCTTGACACAGACTTCAATAGTTACAGAAATGAATGGGGAATATGACCTATGGGGCCTGTAGTATCAACCAGTTCTAGCAGCACAGCAGAGCTAATAATGTCAGGAAAAATTGAATTTCACACTGAATGCCTGAGTTAAGAATACAGGGGAAATTTGTCTCTGGTAGTACTCATTGTAGATACACCAAGGATATATTTTGGCTTTTGTGTCAGGAGCACTTAGCGTTCTTTGTTCATAAGTACACAGAGATGTCATGTATAATGCCTTGAAGAGTTAGTGCAGTTAAAAGTAAGGTTGAAGTTCAGGAAGTTAGCCTACAGAGTGCTTCTGGTCAATGTTCTCTCTAGTTTTTTAACAAGCTGAGCAACTGGAGATCCCAAATGAGCACATGATTTTGCTAGTTTGTCAAAAAAAAAACCCTAAAAATTTCACACATTTAAAAATATACCAGCAGTCATTTTTTGGTACTGTATGAAATCCTCTTATTAATTCCCTACCTACCTCCACAAGTCAACATGTCCTAGATTTCCTCTCCTACCTTTTGTGAGGTGATTTGTGTATCCCCTTGCCAGAGCTTGTGATTTCACTCATCTATTCTGGCAACCAAGGTTCCTGAGGTGCTGCTACTGGCAGGAAAGGGCATCATCATCACTGCTGGTTTTCAACTTTCTACAGTCCTCTGTTCTATCCCTACTAGCCATCTGCCTTTCCAGTATCCTCCTTTACACCGCACACCACTTTTCACCATCCTTTTTACATCTCTCCCTTTGCACTATGTTTTTCAACATTTTTTCCCAGTAAGCTCTTAACTCCTTTTCCTTCTTCCTTCTCAGGACCATCTTTGTTTCCTTTAAAATACACTCTTTGTTCCTCTAAGTCTTCTCATTTCTCCTTCCTTTATCTGATTAATCACTCATTATTATTTAATAAGACTACTGTTGGAATCCCCCTTGCAGCAGGGAAGCTGTCTCACTCTTCATGACTGCTCCATAAAAATGAGTTTGCCACAGCTGATGCCTGTTCACTCTCATGATCCAATTCTCACCAAAGTCAGAAAGAACACTTCCACTGATTTTTAAAGAGTGCTAGATCACTCTCACTTTCTCCTTTTTTCTTTTTTTTTAGGTCTCTAATTCAATCCCTGGTGACAATAAAGATGACTATCATTACATAGCATTTATTTTTTAAATCTGACTGACATTAAAAGGCAAACTAAATTTAAAACCAGCCTAATTTCCTACCAGCTATAATGTTACACAATTTATATATACTTTAAAATTTATCTCAAACATGTACCAGATGTAGTCCAAAATACCACTTCTGTTTGCAGTCTGCAAATATATATTTTTAAAATGCATCAATTTACAGTAATATATTATAGAGCAGTATTAAGAGTGTGTGCTACCAAAAAATCAACAAGGGTGATTATATTTTCAGTAATCATAATTATTCTGAGGCAGTGTCGTGGTTTAACCCCAGCCAGCAACTAAGCACCACGCAGCCGCTCACTCACTCCCCCCCCACCCAGTGGGATGGGGGAGAAAATCAGGAAAAGAAGTAAAACTCCTGGGTTGAGATAAGAACGGTTTAATAGAACAGAAAAGAAGAAACTAATAATGATAATGATAACACTAACAAAATGACAACAGTAGTAATAAAAGGATTGAAATGTACAAATGATGCGCAGGGCAATTGCTCACCACCCGCTGACCGACACCCAGCCCGTCCCCGAGCGGCCAAAATCCCTGCCCCCCCCCTTCCCAGTTCCTAAACTAGATGGGACGTCACATGGTATGGAATACACCGTTGGCCAGTTTGGGTCAGGTGCCCTGGCTGGGCATGAGAAGCTGAAAATCCTTGACTATAGTCTAAACACTACTGAGCAACAACTGAAAACATCAGTGTTATCAACATTCTTCACATACTGAACTCAAAACATAGCACTGTACCAGCTACTAGGAAGACAGTTAACTCCATCCCGGCTGAAACCAGGACAGGCAGTATTAAATTACTTTATTCCATAATTGGGTGTTAACCATATGCCAGGTTTTCTTATAAAAATTTGTGACAAAAAATGAATTATGTTCACTTTTTAATGGTTGGCATCTCTGTTTGTCTCTGATAATACATTCTGGCTGCAGTGACAAAAACTAGGACAACAGTGAGAAAATGTCATAAATTTAATCCATTGCTTGTGACATGTATTGTAACAAGAACCAGAAATGGTAATTATCATGACAATTTGTACAACAATATGGTGGACTCGATCCTGTGACTATCTACCATTTTACAGAGATGAAATACACTCTAAGGCTCCAATCTGCAATTATCTACAAATCAACTTTAACATGACTGCTAAAGAGAAATGCTTATGGTAATAAATTAAGCACGTGTGCATTTGCCAAAACTTTAAAAAAAAAAATAGTAATAAGGGTTAAAAAGACAATAAAGAGAATTGATCTACGAAGATTTCTATTTCTGTTTTCAAGTTTTGTGCCAATTACAAGACCATAGCCCTTATTCAGCATCTATTAGTCCCATTGATTTCAGTGGAAGTTACATATGTCAAGCTGTTCCAGCACTGGACCACAAGACCTTTGCTGTTGAGTATCTGGATTAGGCTGTGCATGAATATCTACCGCTGCAAGGAAACTTAATGTGCTCAAACCCCCTGTCATCTCAAACCCTATTATAGGTCAAGACTTGCATAATTTAACAGGAGATGTGCATAACTAAGATTAATCATTCTAACTTGATCTTTCAAATGCTAAACATCTCCAACTATCCATAAACCTGAGTTCTAACATATAATCTAAACAGCGGAGTCACAAGTTTCCTAAAGACTAATGTTGACAAGCTTACTAGTATTTCAAAAGCAAGTGCTCTAAGCATAAGTGAGATATACAGTATGTACTGGGGTAATCTGTACCATTTTCCATTTACAAATCAGTTGCTCATAATAACCTTGGAGGATCAGGGAGGAAGAAATTATCTCTCATTATGTTATATCTACTTGTCCTAAATTTATGTGCTTCAAGGACATTTTAGCATAGCGTACTAACATTAACAGGCATACAACTTTGGTCACATATACTCAATGTATTTTATAAATAAACAATAGTGTGTAGATAACCAGCATTCAAGTAAGAAAGACTGTAAAATACTCTACTATTTTTCTCACTTTATTCACCTGAACTTCCCTTCCTTAACAAACCTGCTCATGTCTTATTGAGACTAGCATCTCTCAGGTCCAGGTGCAGTGGTGAATTTTTTTAAAGCTAACACCAGAACTTTTGGAAATTATTTTTAAACAGAGAGCTTGCAAGTATATATTTCAGAAGAGACAAAATCTGTGAGTAAAACTGCTTTTCTCTGACTATGTATTTATATCTAGTGTGCTTACCACCATGGTATTCAAGGATGTAAGATAAAATTGTTCTACTCAGTGAAATCAGATAATCCCTACCAGATAGATAATATGCATTATAAATGATTCCTGTGGGTTATATCTCAGTGTTTCACTTGGGAATTAAGCAGTTAACATCACCAGAGCAAGACCTGAAGAGGAGACACAGCATAACAAAGGTGAAGGCTGCTAGGCTACATCTCTGAACTCTCTTAAGGACTCCACAGTATTGGCATCACTCCAGAGCTTAATTTGGGTACGTTCTGAAAGTCTAATCATCTTCTTCAGGGAATAAACCCCTGACCATCACACTGTTAAATTCCAATGCTCTTGCTCTGCCTTTCTGTGTCTGATGCTTTTATTTTCTTTCAGGGAGATGCGAGTAGTTTAATTGGTCCAGGAGAGTATATTTTAAGAATCATACACTGCCTTATTATTTGGGGTCTTTGTAGTCATTTCATGTGGGCCATTTCCTTTATTACTATCACTAATAAAACTGTAGCCTGCATTCTTGATGTTTGTAAAATTTATACGAATTGTGTCGCCTTATATACTGTTGCTATTAAATATTGCCAACATGCCAAAAATAAATTGAGCACTAAACAAAAATACAAATAGCCCAGTGTGTCTGTCAGTAGTTCTGAAAGACGATGTAAATTGTGTCCCTAAGACATAAGTTTGTGCAGTTTTTACCCTGTGGACCAGTTTAATAAACATAGTCTATTATGAGCGTTCAGCTACAAATACATGAATTATACAAACTTTCACTGCTGATCAGCACCAAGAAAGAAGAAAATATATGAAATGAAGTAAGCTACTAGATTCTACACTTATTTTAGGAAGAGATTTTTAATTAACATTTAGTGAAGGAAACTAGGAATCAAAATACCTGAAGCATATTTTTAGTAGTCCACTAATGCAAGGTGTAATGATGAGAACATATTTAAGGTTATGTTTTCCTTGCAACAGTAAGATCCTGACATTGTCTACTTGCTTGACAAGTATGAGTTTCCTTCCATAATGTTTTAAGCAGCAATTTGCCATAGAGACACACAGAACAGAATGGGAGGCATTATTGCCCTTACTACATTGTTTTGGTGTGGCTGTACATTCCTTTGTGCTCACTGTCTACAGAAACAAACATATTTATTGTTATATAGCTAAGAAGATAAATTTAAACCAGAAATCTTGATTTGGGCAACAATACAGACTGCCCCTCAGCTTATCTTGAATCGCAAGGAAGTATGTAAGTGGACTTCCATGTTGAAATAAAGTGCACCCACATGTAAGTAATCCCAGCATCAGGCCAGGGGTATTTTCTTCTTTGTCTCCGTTACAAAAAAACCCCAGCATTATAATACATCAAACAACAGTTTTAAAAGCCAGGTTAACTACAGTATTTTATAGCATTGATCAGTATACTCTACAGAAAAGCAGATCTCAATTCAGTAAGTCTTAGTGTGGAAAACACCCTAGTCTTCTACCACCAAAACTTTTAAAGCCTTATAAGAAAAAAAGCAACGTGTGTTTCTCAAACATCCTGACCTATGTGCAAAACTGATATGGTACAAGAGATGCCTGGGCATCTCAGCACAAGAGAAGAATGGACCTGCTGCTTTACAACTTTTTGGCTTCCCTTCCCACTCAATTCCATTCAAGTGGAAATCCTTGTGTGCAGGCAGACTAGATACCTTACCTCCCGTACTAGCATTTTAGTGAGGCTTACTTTTTTGTGGTACAAGAGGGAAAAAAAACCTGCAGTACCCTAATTACACAAACTTTTCTTGTTTCTGGCTCATGTACTCAGCTGGGAGACCTCCTTGGTTACATCAGCACGAAGACTGCTTCCCAGATGGGAATATCCCATATGTGTCTATGTTGCAGGCATTTTTAGGGCAGCTGAGGACTAGGAATGAGGCAACCCCAGCAATGGTATCTCTGCCATAAGCTCTCTTGTATCCTTTAGAAAGGCCTTTGTAGCACTTGCTGTATCTCCCCTTTGTATTTTGCACATCCAAAGCCCTGTACCACTACTGAACCCTACATAAAGAGCCCTGTCCGCTCCTCTCCTTCAGCTCCCTGTGACTTTTCCTGTGTGACAATCGGATATTTGTGATGTGAAGGGAAGAGGTGGAGCCCCCACTGAAGCCTAAGCAGGAACAGACTTACGACCACCAAACTTGGGGTCACTGTGTCTGAACAGCACTGGTCATCCACAATCAGCATTACAAGTTCACAATGTCCTTTAAATGAGTCGCTAACCAGAATATGAAAGACCACCTTCCTGGCTCTACACCAAATTTAGTAAGTGGCACTAAAGAGACTACATACCTACCTCTGGACCCCATCCCAGTAGAGATGCAGGTTGTCTTAACCCCTGGAAGATGGTCTGTGGCAAAGCCAGTTTTGAGTCTGACAAACCCATCATCACACTCATCACAGAGCATTGTGGAGCCAATGCACTGGCTAACTGAAACCAGGTGGCTGTGACAGGATAAGACCTGCTAGCGCTCCCCACAAGACTGATTCAACATCAGAACCCATCATATTCACAGTGGCCTACCGTGTAATTCACAGTCCGTGTGTGCATTTACCCTCTGCCTCACTGTAGTCTTTGAAAGGCCCTCACCTATTTATTGACAAATTTGAGTACAACTCTGATGGACATAGTTTCAGAAACAGAAGTGATGCAAATCCAAACTGTAAGCAGATTTGGGAGATCATTCCTCTACATCCACACCTGGTATCACAACTGTTAACTTACCTACTTCAAAGCTGAAAACCTCTTTCATTCTCAACTCATCTCTCTCACCATTCCTTCTAAATCTCTCCTCCTCCCAACAATTTTCTCCACTTACTGTTCCCTAAGCTTAATAAACTCTTCCAGGTTTTACCATAAAAAGCAGGACAAGACCATCCGACCCATGCTGAAGTTCCCTGCTCATTCATTAGTAAGACTGAACATTGAACAGTCAAACCCATTCTTCTCTCCTGTACTCTTTCCTATCCGTCTGCAAGGGTTAGGTCACACTTTACAGTGGAAATGGACAGATTCCCAGCCCATGCAACTGCTAAAAAAGTAAGCTTTATAAAACACTATTTAGCTGTACCCTAGGCTCCTCTGCATGAAGGCTTATGCCATCTCCACCATCTATATTCACACACATCTTTCCCTACCCATCTGTTCCTGTTTGGCCTTCCTCCAGTAGTCATGCTAAAAGTATGACTCTGAACCTGCGAAAGCAGTGAGTAGGCACCACTGCTGTGCTCACCACCTAGCATGGAGCAAGAGACAGTTGCCCCAAGCACCTGCCAACTCTGAGTGCCTCACTGGAGGATGTCACCCAGCCACACTCCAGCATTTCTCCATCCTCCACATGCTCCCCAGCTCTTGATGCCAGATGCCTCTCCTCTATCTTGCAAATACATTCTTGGTCCAATCACTCTTTCAGTGTCATCTGAGGATGCTTTTTTACATATTAGAAGCTAAGAGCTTGACCCAGAACAAGGTTATACAATGATGGCATTTGTCTTCCAGGGTGAGAGAAGGAAAGATTTAAAGTCCGAATGTCAATAAGTCCAGAAAATAGCCATACTGTTGTGGTTGGGTTTTTTTAAATTGTTTTTAAGAAAACAAATGTTACTTACTGCCAGATACAAACAGTGATACTGTTAACAAGGAGTAATATTTTAAAACACATAATTGATACAATAATTTCTTATCCAAGGGCCCTTGGGTAACTGAGACAATGTGAAGTTGTGGACAGGCTTGTTTGTGGGAGTATATCCCATCTTTGCCCCATTTTTCTCTTGTGTAACTGGCACCTAAAAACTGTATTGCCTTTATTCCTTTGCCTTGTGTAGCCTTGCCCCCAGTTCCTCAAACTGAAAAGACACCAAAAGACTCACCAGTGTTCTGCTGCTTATTGCTGTCCAACACATTTAGGTCTTTCCTAATAGTGCTGGAGTAGGCTTTTGGAGCAAGTAACCCAAGAAGTCTGTGTCTTTACCCACATCAAGCAGGGCAGCTGGAGAACTAATTTAGCTGAAAATCTAGCTGTGATCTAGTGGATGTCTGGTAAGTGGTTGGGAGGAGCAGGTAGTCTGGTGTCTGGGCAGACCATGCTGGAAGTGGTTGATGGAAACCCTCGACAGAGAGCAGTGTCTTACTGCCAGTCCAGGCCTACAATTTATCTGATGCTGGAGGGAAGTGCCTCACTGCTCCTGGGTACTGTCCCTAGGCTAGTTGGTGATATGGTACTAGTACTAGAAGTTCTCTGTTGTCTGCACATAGCAAGAGGACTTTCTGCCTTTCAATATTCCAGTGAAGTGTATGGTTACCCAGTGCAAGTCTCTCCCAGGATGGCATTTTGCCACCTACAGGCTAAATGTCAGCCTGCTGAGGACTTCCTGGAATACTGAATGCCTCCCTGTCCCAAGGAAAAGTTGCCCTTTCTGACCTTGTGTGTTTCTATTAATTTCCTAATCCCAAATTAGTTGATTCTCAGCTACCAGCCCTACTGGGCCAAGCGGACAACAGCTTCTTCATACAGGAACTTGTTCTGCAAGGGTTTGACGAAGTTGTGTATTAACAGCTCTCCGACCATAGAAAGAGCATACGTCCTCCAGGCACCACACGCTCCAGGCTACCAGCTGCTGCGATAGCAGACCTGACACAGCAATATCACCTTACCATAAAGGACAGGCCTGAATTTTCTGCCTAGACCATGGGATTTTTGAAGGATACTGTGCATGAAAACATCAAGTATCGTAAGAAACATGGTAGTGCATTCATGCTATGTGGTTTTGTGCTGGGAAACTCAAGGGGCTCTTAATTTAAGTCCCTTGAAAAGTACAGAAGGGTACAGAAGGGTTGGTGCCCAGTTTGGGGGGCAGGTTGGAAAATCAACAATAAAGTCAGAAAGCGTAAGAGAACAATGCAAAGAGCTAGACAGTAAAAACCATCAGGGTATGTATCTTGAGGAATGCTCTGTCAGGGAGGGGTATGTGCAACTCTATTCTGTTCATAAACACAGATATGGGCTAAGATTCCAGAATTTTTGGCTGGAACTATGAATCAGAAAACATTTTACCATTGTTTAATTATACAATCTAAAACCAAAATAATTTGAGGTAAGAAACCAAATCTGTATCCGAATACCCCTAGAATTTGGGTTAACTCATCACTGAATCTGATTCACACATGACAAGTCTTCAAAAAGTACATAATGTAAAATCCTAAACTCGAGATTTTGTATGTGAAACAGGAATCTCAGGAAGGGAAAGTAAGACATTCTAACTATCAAAATGAGGTTAGCAAGTGACCAAGCAGGACGTGGTCACCTGGGAAATGCAAATTCCTGCACCCAGCATCAGAACAGTCAGGGAGCTGACTGGCTGAAAAGCAGCTTTGCAGAGAAGGACCCAAGGCTCCTGGTGGACATGCTGACCATGAGTCAGCAATGCACGCTTGTGGCAAAAAAGGCCAACAACATTGCCAGCAGGTTATTGGAGGTGATCCTTCTCCTCTACGCAGCACTGGTGAGGCCACACCTGGAGTGCTGTATCCAGTTCTGGGCTCCTCAGTGCAAGAGAGACATGACCATACTGAATCAAGTCCTGCAAAGGTCCACAAAGATGATAAAGGGACTGAAGCATGTTTCATATGAGGAGAGGCTGAGAGAGCTGGGACTGTTTAGCCTGGGGAACAGAAGGCTTAGGAAGATCTTATCAGTGTGTATCAATGCCTGATGGGGACATGTAAAGAAGAGGGAGCCAGACTCTCTTCAGTGATATCCAGTAACAAGAAAAGAGGCAACAGGAACAAACCATGGGCAGAATACAGGAAATTCCATTTAAACATTAGAATTGTTGGGTTCTTTTTACTGTGAGGGTGATCAATCACTGGAAGAGGTTGGCCAGAGAGCTGTGGAGTCTCCACCTATGCAGACATTCAAAGCCCAGTTGGGCACAGCCCTGAGAAACCTGCTCTTGCTTACTCTGCTTTTAGCAGGTAGATTGGACTAGATCTCCAGAAGTCCCTTCCAGACATAACTGTTCTGTGATTCTGTAATACTACATATGGAGATAGGAAGTCTTCAGGAAAATGTCCGTTTTGGAGACAGCAGGTACATTCTGAATACAATTTTAGGTAGGCTTAGAAATTGTCAGGATGGTTTGAGGGTGGGAATTAACTATACGTATTATATTAGTATACATTAGAATATATTCCCATATAACTCTTAAACAAAAGAATGGGTTATCTGAGAATATAACTTGGTTGGTAGCTTAGAGATTTGAGCAAAATTCTTGGATTAGAATTGCAAAAATTCAAGTCTAAGCTGATGACGTATCAGTTAATCAAAACAATATTATATAACAGTGATAATGAGCATTCAGACATGTAAGATTTAGAAGATAACAAGAAATGTGAAGCCAGTGCTGTATACAGTATTCTTGCCTGGAAAGAAAAGTTCTGAAGTAAAAGTGCCAGTCTCCACCATGCAACTGCTCAGTTTTCTAACACCCTCTGACATTTCCTCTGGGTTTCCTTTCATACTTTATTATTTCCTATTAACGTTTGTAAAACTGTCTGATTGTACATCTCTGATTGCTCCTTGAGTCTTTCATTTGTGGTGATGCCCAAGCAAAACCTTGACAAAGATTAGGTAGCAGGTATACTGTGATCACTGCTTGCATTGTTGACCTCGAATGTCTTCCAGTTTGCTTGCACTTCACCATCAATGTGCTTTTCACCTGTTATATGGTACCTACAGTCCTAGTTTTTTACAATAAGGACTGTATTTCAATCTGTATTTGTCTACCCTAGCTGATGGTAAGCACTTTGTCCACAAGACAAGACCAAGATGCCACTAAGACAGCAAAATTAACAAAAATTATAATATTTATTAAAGTCAGATGTAACTAATTTAATATTACTTAAATGTTGTCTCTAGGACTGCTCAACTCATGGATTCTCTAGAGCGAAGAGAGTGCTAACTCTCATCTTACAAGGGCTGCTGAAGCCCTTTCATGTGACTCATGAGAACCTATTGGAGAAAAAAAAGGCTACACTTTTAGTTTCATGCTGACAATTCACACACTAATCCTAAACTGCTTATCCATTACACAAAGTATACAAGCACCTGCCCTGTCCCTCACATCCAAGCACTGCTTGGTATCCTACATCAGACTGTGGTAGCAGAACTGAGCTGGTTGATATTAAATAAGTTTTTGAACAAGCCTGAAATCCATTGGTGTATCTTTTCTCTTCATCTGAAATTTAAAAATTATTCATGTTCAAAATAGTATTGGACACTCTTGCAGAGGCAGGCAATTTAACATAACTGACCACTGTTCACAGTCAGGATACATTCAGACCATCTCCTTCTTATGTTATCTTTAGTAGCTAACATTCACAGTTGGGAATCTGAGCTTCATTCATCTCTCTGGTCACTTAACACAGTATTTTTGGTTTCACTGGTTGCATAAATGATCGTGGCAAACAATAAGCTCACCTGATGCAAAACAGTGGAAACTGTTTAAACCGTGATCTTTACAGTAGCTCAGGCAATTCAGAGTGGTTGAGCTTCTGTCCCCAACACTATAGTGAACCATGCATTATGTATACTACGGCTACTTTGTTTAAAAAAAGGCAAGTCTTCTGCTACTGCAGGAAAGTCAATGAATGTTTTGTGTAAAATCTACGGGAGGTTATAGGCCTAAAGCATTTTGCAGCTATTAACTATATGTTTTCTTTTTCCTCCCAAGATTGTGCTTACAAACAGTAGTCAAATACTATTATTGCTATAATTGAGACATCTGTTAAACAGTAAAAACAAAAAGCACCACAGTAGAAAGGAAAATTTTAAAACAATTC
Source organism: Buteo buteo (assembly GCF_964188355.1). Classification (NCBI taxonomy): domain Eukaryota; kingdom Metazoa; phylum Chordata; class Aves; order Accipitriformes; family Accipitridae; genus Buteo; species Buteo buteo. Next base: position 20,282,846 of record NC_134187.1, on the reverse strand, counting down.
TAGTCTAATGGTAGAAGGACAAACAAAAGGTTTTACAAATAGATAAGGATCAGGAGGATTTTGAGGGAGATTGTAGTCTCTTGGTGTGATGGATGGAGGCGAGTTGATGACAGATGAGGCACAGAGTGCTGCAAAGCTAAAAGATTTCTTTGTCTCAAGTATGTTCACTAGGGAGAAAGAGGGAAACATGCCAGAATCAGAGAGAAGTTTCCTGGAGGCAGAAAATGAAAAATTAATGAAATGAAGAGTGACACCAGAATAAGTAAAAAGGAATCAGTCAGTGAAAAGGAATGTACAATTCTAGTATTGGATGGTCTGTATCCCAGCATTCAGAAAGATACTGTATTTATACATTTTAACTAAGTTGGGAACTAAATTTATTACCATCAATAGAAAAGGCAGATGACTTACCACACTTCCCAGAGTTCATTAGGGGTTGAGGGATGGGTAAAAAGAGATTTCAGGGTAAAAGACTTTAGAACGGTGTGGATTAGCGTACTAAGAGCAGGCAGCTCTGATATAAGACAGACTCTGAGCACTGGCTGCAGAAGCCAGTATTTTCACACTGCATGTCTAAATGAAGGTAAAGCTTCGTAAATTAAAAGTTTGTGTACATAGACATGTGAATAAGGGTTCTAACACTTCAATTTAGGAGAGGTTTTAGACAACTAAATTATCAAATTTAAAAATGATTACCTGGGTCTTTAAAATCTTTACATAGGAAAGTATTGTATGCATATATATCTATGCATTATTTTGTATTATTCTGAAGTGTAACTGCAATTAAGTTGATGTACTAGTGAGTTTCTAAATCAGGATTCACACAGCACAAACTGAAGACAGGATATGTACAAAGGCATGGACAGTTATACCAGACTCAGAATCTGCCAAAGAAATACAGAAACCCCCATATTTAAACATGTGACTTAAATTAGTAAAGACAGGAGAACTAAGCTGAAAAATTATGGTAGCTGGACATAATGGACTAAAGACTTAAGTCATTATGTTGATCTCTAAACAAGTTAAAAAAAAACCCCATGCAGTTATCTAAAGAGAGGAGATCATTAATGACATAAGCACTAGGAAGAAAGAATTTGAGATTAGGGATCACAGTATTTCCCACTGCATTACAACCAGGATTTTAGAAATAAAAACAAATTTCTAGAACTACGAAATGCTACGTGAAAAAGTTTGCCATAAAAAACTAAAACCAGACGCATAGCCAAATAGAATTAAACACTCCATAGGTCACACTCAGGCTTTGTTAAACCTCATAGTTCAATGGACATATTTTACAGTACCAACTAGAAGCCACAGTGAGATGTGGAACCTCCTCATGCTAACCATTATACAAACCTGTAAGCATCCACTGAACAAATCTACTTTTTACTGAAGTCAGTTAAGCAATTCATGTAAATTTGTATTCACTAATAAATATGGATCATTACAAATTCAGAGTAGCACCTTGCTTCTCAAATGGTACTGTTGATTTCACAGCATTGTATAACTCAATACGAGCTACTCCTCGAGTGAAGATGCAACAAGTTGAGATATTATGATAGAAGAATAGGGATAAAGGGAGATAAAATACTCTCAGATAGGAACAGGATTATGGAAATTAATCATGTGCAATTCATTGGTGTTAATTAATTCAACATTGATGATGTTTTTTAAAACCACACTGAGACAATAAAGAAATATTGATTGTCTCAATTTCTACAGACCAAAACTGATAACATTAAAGTAGAAATTATGGAAGACAGAATGAAAATAATCAATAGCAGTCTGCATATTGCTATACTGTGCACAAAAAAAATGCTCTGTTGACTGCAATTACAATGCATACTAATTCATTAATTTTAACTAAGTCTGAATGTTTTCTTGTGGGAGAAGTCATTCTCAGAAGTGAAACAAAAACTTCTTCACTACCACATATCATATTGCATCTATCCATTTTATGCTTATTTCATTACCACCCAAAAAGTGCACAATGACTTCGCCTTTTTGAAGTAGGGAGAGATGTTACTTCTCTTTTTTTTTTATGTACACATGTTGGCATGTATTTATTTCAGTGAATACGGCCAGAGAAACAGGCCCTACACTAGAAACAGAATTGCATAGGTTTGTGACAGCCTTTATTAGGAGTTCACTTCACAGTTTGTGGTCAGCCCTGGAGAAGGCTCGCTCTCTCCTACCAAAGAGCAACCACATCGCTTGTAGGGTTCCTTTGTGCCAGAACTGCTCAATGTAACAGCAGAGTCAAAGTGTAAGATGAGAATGTGTGGCACTCAGCCCTGCGTTTAAATTCACCAGGCAATCCCTCCTATTCGACACAGACAGCCAAGAGAGAAGCTAGTAGTAACCGCTAAAACATGCCAGCTGTTTATTTGGCTTTCTTCCCTCACAGATTACTAAACAGCACAGACTGAAACAAAGGATTAGGAATGCTCATGATTTCATTTTGCTAGAAATACCACAACTAGAAGGAGATCTCCCGTACTACAAATTATTTTAAGTATTACATTTCATTTTTTCTACCTATTTCAACTAGAACAAAGCTAAATCTGTTAAATAAAAGTAATGCAAATAAATGAAAACGTCTGTGATTTTTCAGCAGAAAGAGAATGCTTTTACAATCTCATTCTGAGCAATCACCATATCACTCTGTGCTACAGTAACTGCAGTAGGAATTAGATATTTGAGTTCCTGTTTTCAAGATGTAATTCGACAGGGTGCTAGCTAATCTCATCGAGGCTCCCCTTCCCACAAATGGTTGGACCAGATGATCTTCTGAGGTCCCTTTTAGCCTGGGCAGTCCTATGATGATTGAAATACTGTTTTATCCACTGCCTTCAAGCTGCATTATCTTAGTACCTTTTTTGCTTCTTAACAAGTTTAAAAGCAGTACACTGGAATTATGTGATAGCTATCAGTGCAGACTGAATTTCTTCATCAAGTAGTGGGGAGTGTGTAATCTTGTGCACTGGACTGATCATGCAACTCGTTGCTGCTTTAGGCAGGCAGTTAAGGTAATTGCCCATCATAGAGACTCTTACACTGATTGCACACTAGAAAGAGGAGGCAACTGGTTTCCCATTCTCTCATTTGCTGATATTAGCTTTATGTTGCTACCACCAGATCTATGTGTAATGCACAAGACTTTACAACTTTGTTTACATGGCACAAAATATAATTTGTTTACTACAGAAATCTTACCCAAGCTTTAAATGTTCATTGAGAACCAAAACAATCCAAAAAACTAAACCCCATTTCCTCATAAACTAATAGTGTTAGAAGTCAATTTAAACAACAGAACAAGCAGTTTACAAACTATTTAAAAGGATGCTTTCTTCCTTGAGTAGTTCTTGGTGCCCTAAATGAGAAAAATGTACAGATCTTAAGAGAAACAATTATGAGCAGAAGCTTTTGCTTTCTAATTGAAGTAGAGATGCCACTGGAATACAGCTTTTTTTTGTCATGTTGTAATTAAAGCTACTTCTTACGCATTTATGTATGTGCATGAGAGTGGACAAACACCTACATCTATGTGATTAGAACACTGAAATAAAGATGGCTGTGATGTTTAGCCTTTTAATGAGTGTAAATATACATAAAAATGGTAAAGTAAAAAAGTAATCAATCCACTAGTCTCTATCCACAGAACAGATAAAGCAAAGACCATGTCAAAAAATGTTTTCTCACTTAACCTTGAATGATATAACCTCTAAATTATATTGACACTGCTTTCAATTCTCAGTCTTTTTGGTACTGCCAAAAGCAATGCCCGTTATAGCCACTGATGTTTCATGAAAATGGTTCCTCTAAGTATAAAAATGTAGCAGCAGCTTTAAAAAGGTTGAAGAGCATGTTTTATAAACTGTACTGCTGACACAGAAAGCCAAGTCTTCAACAGCCTATGTCGTGGTTTAACCCCAGCAAGCAACTAGGCACCACACAGCCGCTCACTCACTCCCCCCCATCCAGTGGGATGGGGGAGAAAATCAGGAAAAGAAGTAAAACTCCTGGGTTGAGATAAGAATGGTTTAATAGAACAGAAAAGAAGAAACTAATAAGGATAATGATAACACTAATAAAATGACAGCAGTAGTAATAAAAGGATTGAAATGTACAAATGATGCGCAGGGCAAGTGCTCACCACCCGCCGACCGACACCCAGCCAGTCCCTGAGCGAGCGAATCCCTGCCCCCCCCTTCCCAGTTCCTAAACTAGATGGGACGTTGAATACACTGTTGGCCAGTTTGGGTCAGGTGCCCTGGTTGGGCATGAGAAGCTGAAAAATCCTTGACTATAGTCTAAACACTACTGAGCAACAACTGAAAACATCAGTGTTATCAACATTCTTCACATACTGAACACAAAACATAGCACTGCACCAGCTACTAGGAAGACAGTTAACTCTATCCCAGCTGAAACCAGGACAGCCTACTACACCAAACATCACACCTCTCAATTTTTTAAGACTGCTAGCATTCATTGACCAAATGAAGATATCTGTAATACAGAAGACTCTATCTAAGCTCATCACTCTCAGTGCCACTGACTATAAAGGAGGCCTAAGGCACTGAGCTCAAATGTAGATATTTAAATTGTAGAAGAGGCAAATCAACCTGCATGTGTCTTTTAGCACCCACCTCAAGGGAATGCTAAGGCAAATTCCACTTTTTACACTGCTGTGACTTTTCATGTCATCAACACACAAGCACAGCAAAGAATTCAATTCCAAGATGAATTCTGGTCTACAAGATTCTTACATCACAGTGCTTAAAATTCTTCCTTCTCTAAATGTAATCATCTGACAGAGTTCAGGACAGCTGCTACACTACATTCCTTGGGCTGTTTCCCCTATATTTAAAAAAAAACAAATATAAATTAAATATGTTGCATAACATAGTAATGTGCTTAGGTGTTAACACTTCTCTAATGCATGTAAGAAGTCTTCAATTTAAGTACGTACTATTAACCAAAAGAATATAGAAAATGAAGTGTTTACAATGCAGTAGATCATACTGACTTGATGTGTCATCATATTGAGTTCTTATGTCAAAAATGCAGGGTTTTATCTCATACCCAAGCAAATCTGAGCACATTGCAGACACAATATGTTTCCTTGGAGATAGTGCACTTAGGTGCACAGGTGGACAATCTTACCAGTAGTGTCCAAGAAACATGAAAGAAGACGCTTGCAGATAAGATGTGGCCCATAGCAGGTGAGCGCAGAGGCTAACATAAACTTTGCTTTGCCAGGGAATAATTGCAGGCATGTCAGATCACTGCGGCAGAGGTTGAAGTGTCAGCAATGCGAGGGAACAAAGAAAATACTACCAAGTATAGTAGGGCCTTGGTTTTATTCCCGTGCCTTCAAACTTTACCTTGGGCTTTTTTGCCAGTGACAAGATCCCTCTGGTTCAAATGATCGCTTATCATGGTCTAAATTACTGCTGGTACAGAGCTGACACACAAATCTACCATTCTCATTTTATTTCTAGTACTTTGTGCCTACAACTTGGCAAAATGCTGTTCAGACCCAAATTCAGGAACTTCTTAGTCACCTTGCTTGCATCAGTGTAAAAGCTGTTTTTTCACAACTAGTGATAAAAAGGATTTCCAGCTTTCCTCCTGGACACCAAGGTTTTGAGGTACCAAGAGGACAGTACTAGAGAATGAACCCAGGTGTGCTCAGAAAGATTTGCACAGGCAACATAAGGAATTCTTTCCAAAATCATGTCAGCAGTGTGCTAAGTTCTTGAAGAATGTCCTATTGATTTGAGAAAACAATTCAAGCTTCAAACCTACCTCAATCCTTGTTAAAGGCAAAGGTAGGGAAGTCAAATACAGAAATGATGTGAGTGCATGTGTGGTCTTTCAGTGCCCTATCTACCATTTCATGTAAGCTTCCTATGCCAAAAAACCCAACCTGAATTAGTTTTAACCCTGATCTGATTTTCTAGGAAAAAAAAAAAAGAACATTTAAAAACTCAGGACCGAGGTCTCCATATTAAATTTACAAAACACATGACAAAACACACCATGTTTTGGAGAGGAGCAGTAGAACATCTCAGCTCCACCTGTAAGCCCAGCTTCTACTCAAAATGCCACAAGATGGCTCTGGTGGGTTTGGAAGTGTCCCCTAATCACCGCTTAGACCCATGGACGACATTGGGCTGTTAGGCTTAGCTGGAACAGGGGGCTGGCACACTGAGGGCAGGCAGTGCCAAACTGGCAGCCATTCTCTGCAGTCCTCACCTGTCTTGTGATAATTATGCTGTTTGTTCAATAACTGTGATATATAGTAGATTAATATATTAGTTTAATGCAAAATAGGTTGATATAAAATGAGGGCAGAGAGGGTAAGACTATCTCAATGTATTTGGTGCACTCAGGGACACCAGAAAAGGCTGAGAGCTCAGCGATCTTGGAGCAACAACAGTGAAATTCATAGAAAATTATACAGATACTTAAATGATACTCATGTTTTCCCTGCCCAGGACCATCAGGCTCCTCCTTCATGTCACTCCAACTTCTGACAAGACTCTTGGCCTAGATTCAACTTGCCTCCTTGGACCTTCCAGGGAGATGCCTCTCACAGTAGACTGTCATGATCTGCGCAGCATGGCGCATTTTTGTAATGAACATTAATCAGCTTTGAAATAGCTAACAGTACTGAAATGTAAATTATGCCTATATGAACTGAGCTGAATACGATAGAATCCACTGACTGGACTATTGTTGAAAGCTACCCCCCACAATTCAGCCAGCACTGCTTCAGTCACACCTGGTTAACAGTGGAAAGTTACCTTTGTAAGCACTTTTGGAAGAGAGAATTTGGTTTCTGCTACCCATGGTTGGATCTTAGAGATAAGAATACACAGTGTCTCTTTTACCAGCTCAAACTTCATTTAATAATCTCACACCCCAGGAAAAGTTAACTGTATTCAACAACAAATGCATAAATTCCTTTTATTGCTCAACAGTGCTTACCAAGGTGAAGTAATGGGTACACTAGAAATACATAAAATATAAAATAAGACATAGAAGACCTTACTCTCTCCTATTGTGGACCATGTTTTACATCTGTTCAAAACTGCTGTGCCTGTTGTGTGACAGGGCACACATGGTGGGCCAAGGAAGAATGACAGAGGGGGGAGCTGGAGTCCCCACTCACTGTCCCCCAGCAGAGTCGGAGGTGTGTGGTGGTGAGGCCAGCAGGCAGACCCAGGAGCCCCAGGTGCCATGCTCAGGTCGTACGCAAACCTTCAGCATGACACAGAACTCCTCACTTCATCTCCCTTTGTAGCAAGGGAATAATAATACTTCCTTTACCCTGGTTTTCCTCCTATCTTGTCTGTTCAAATAGCAGTTTATTTGTGCAGGTACCATTTTTCACTCTGTGTCCATATAACACAATAGGATACCAATCTCAGTTAAGGCATCAATGTGTTAATACTGTACATCTAATAAAGAGTTGAATGTATATTCTCTGTATTTTGAAGAGTAGTAATTATACTTTTATCATAAAGCTGTACTTTCTCCTCATCCCTTTAATAAAAATCCTCAATATTCAGCTGAGAAAGCAGGAAGATATTTATGTCTCCCTGACATGGGAGCATAGCTTGGTCTCAGACACCGTTTAAAGCAGCCTCAAAGCTATTCAAAACTGTATCAGGCTGGCTGCAGCCCCAGATCAATTGCAGTATAACTTCAGCCTTCTTTTCCCTGGCCTGGCAGCTTCAGGGACATGCTGGATGACCTGACTAGACTTCTTTCAGCTTGTACTCTGAGGAGTCTCTAACTGCAGAAATCTGGGAAATTTCTTGTTCCTTTACACACTGGAGCACTTCAGAGTTAGTAACAGAGTTTTCAGAGTACTTAGGTAAGTAACAGAGCAGATATTGAAAACCAAGGTTTAAATTTTTTGTGCAATAAATTGAAATTTTTAAATCTTTCAACTTGTTCTAAAGAATACAAGTAATGATACAGTATAATACAAGTATGTAATACAAGATATATAATACAAGTACAATACAGAATACAAGTAATAAAGGATTCAAATGAAAACACACAACAAAGTTATTAGTGGTTATACCTGTATTTCTATCTTACTAGCTATTCATATTTTACTCCTTTAAAAAACATACAGCTATTGCACAAAAATCATTCTCACCAGATGGGAATTATTATCTCCTCTTGCCATGACAGGAAAAGGGAAAGAGCTTTTTCAAAAAAAACCCCCAACATTTCTGTGGTATAAATTAAGACAAAATTCAAATATCCACAACTATAAAGTTATACTGGTCAGAAAAGCCTCTTCCCAACCATGAAAAATTAACAGCCTGTCAGCATGGATTAATTATGGATTAATATACACTAATATTAGGGCTACAGTAACCCTTGGCTCCCAGTATTTTGAGTACACAGTGTTTGCAGTTAAATATGTAAACATTAGCTATCTCCTTAGAGAGTAGGTTTTCTTCTTAAGAAGAGTATATATAGAAACATGCTTTAGAAATTTGTGTAGTAATCTCTTGATGTTTAAAAATATAATGCTGTACAGAATAGACTGGGCATCTGTTGTGGGTTAACCCTGGCAGGCAGCTAAGCCCCACACAGCCACTCACTCACTTCTCCTAGAGGGATGGGGGAGAGAATTGGAAGGGCAAAAATTAGAAAACTTGTAGGTTGAGATAAATACAGTTTAATAAATAAATAATAATTTAAAAAAAAAACAAACAAAACAAAACAAAGAAAAACAAGACCAAGAAAAACAGGTGATGCAAAAAATCCCAGTTGCTCACCACTAGCTGACCAATGACCAGCCAGTCCCCAAGCAACAGCAACCCTGGCAAACTCCCCCCCCAACTGTTATTGCTGATCATAATGCTCCATGGTCTGGAATATCCTTTTGGTCAGTCGGGGTCAGCTGTCCCGGCTGTGTCCCCTCCCAACTCCTTGTGTAGCCCCAGCCTCCTCATTGGTGGGGCAGCGTGAGAAACAGAAAAGGTAATGATGCTGTGCAAGCACTGCTCAGCAATAGCTAAAGCATCAGTGTGTTATCAACACTGTTTTGGTCACAAATCCAAAACATAGCACCATACAAGCTGCTATGAAGAAAACTAACCCCATCCCAACCAAAACAAGTACAGCATGCCTATTGGTACTCTCTTGTACATTGAACTTTGCACACCCTCCAGCTAGGGTTGCCTACACCTAGTACATATAAGGTGCACAGCACCATTCAAATGTATCAGCTGCAGTGTGGAAACTTTATCGCTGCGCTGGGATGGCTGCTCAGCAAGACTTACTCACTAGAGTGTCATGCCAGTCACATCATTTCCACTTCCAGTACTCACTCATGCTGAAACAAGTCTTATGCCTTGCCTCATGGTTCTGGTAGCTCCAGGCCAGTTTGGGTCTTTCTGTAGTGGGAGGCACTGATTTGCCCAATTACATGTCATACTATCTTAGGCTCATATAAAACAAAGAAGATGCCTTCCCTCCTGCATGAACAGTGAGAAGATAGCGATGGCTGCAGTCCATGTGTTACGGTTTTATCCCTCCTACACCAGCTATCAGGGAAAGGTAGGGAATCAATCCCTATCAATCACACTTTCTTTCATGTGCTAAACATTCATGCTTAGCTACACATCTGGATCTGCAAGGAACATCCTGAACAGAGGCAGTACAACATGTCCATTACCACCACATGTCCAAAAAAGGCCGAAGCACATGAACAACAGTGAGGCTGTCCACCTCAAACATGATCCACACCACCTAATCCCAGAACCAGAACTCCAGTGCAACAAGGTGCTAAGGCATGTAAGTGAGCCCCAAAAGAGAAAGGTTAGTCTTGAAGTTTTGCACCTTTTTGGAACACAGTATCTGTCACTTATCCTTGACTCTTAGTAGACTCAGACCTACCTGGTGACTTAAAAACACACGATCAGCATAATACAGTTTTAAGTCAGTATGTACAGCCACCACTGTTATAGCAGTGCTTTTGGATGATGTCTGTTTTTCATTTGCGTTTTCTTACTTTATTTAAGAATTGATTAGATGCTAGTTCTCATATATTCCATGCTTCAACACAGGCTGACAGTGTTCTGGAGGCCAGGGTCACCCTTTTCAGGGATGACCCAGTCTACAGCTAGCATCAAGATCCAGGAGCAGCTAAGACGTGTGCAGCAAAGATTAGCCACATCTGACTAAAAGGCCCCCGTACCCTATTCAGTCACCCCTGAAGGGTTCAGGATGCAGAGGTTGTTGCTGTGGGTGCAGGGGGTGTTAGAGAAGCCTGCAGGGCTAGGACCCCCCTTGGAGGTTGGCTGCAGTGTCCTGCAGGGCTTGGAGGTTACCCTGGAGTTGTGGAAGGCTCCTGGGGCAAGGTCCAGTGTCATGGAAAGGGCAGGTCCCATAGCACCCACCATGGGGGCAAGGTCCTACACTACCCCGGGGTCAGAGTCCACAGTGCTGGGCCCATGGGCAGGGTGGGGGAGGTCCAGGGGGAGGCCAGGCAGGGCTGGCAGGGCTACTGGGGCCCTCAGGGCCTGGATGAGAGCTTAGTAGTACTCTTCATCAATGACGAAGCTTAGTCAAACAGGGTTTTATCACTTCATAAAGCAATGCTTCTTTTCCTCTGATAATTCAAAATGGTCAAAACCTCCTGAAGACAGTGGCGATCAGAACCTGATATTTGTTGACAGCTGAATTTGTTTACTCCCTATTTAGGATCTGCTAATGGCAAATTGCTACAGAAAGAAGTCAGAAAGCATGAGGATGGAAAAAGTGTTTTCCACATCACAAGCTGCTGTTACCAGCATTATGGCATTTGAGAATTACCATGAATAACATCTTCAGGCTGTCACAAGAACAAGTGTGTTTTGCTCCTTTCTTCCTTGTTGCCCACAAGTTCGTCACACAAACAGATAAAGTTTGCACCTCTGTTTCCCACTGTAGACTTTGTTGTAGGTCAGAGCCTCTCTCAACCCTTGATGTGCTCTTATTCTTGAATTATTTTCAAGACAGCAGGAAGTGTCAAAGAAGCAGGATTTGGGGTGAGGGGTGGGAAGGCAAGTCCATGGATACTTCTTTTCCAAGCTCACTAGGCTTCATATGTCATAAGTCACTTTCATGCCATATTTTATACTTGCAGAATGCACAGATATTGTAATTGTTAAAGTCGTCTGTTAGGTCTAAATATACAATCACATTAACAAATGACATGGACTGGAAATGGGTTTTTTAAGTCTCTCTCCCATATTATATTTTGAAAATGCAGTCCCCCGCATTTTAATATTGGGTTAATATGCTGAATAATAATAATTTACATTTATATTGCATCCTGCTAGATTGCAGAATGCTTCCAATTACATGCATACCACAGCACACAGATGCAGCCATCTCTGTGGCAGGCATAAAGTGGGCAACAGCAGAAGAGAGAGGAACTTTAGGGCTTAGGACAGTATGGCCAACCCCTAAACTTAAGCTACCCGCATAGTTTCCTGGAGTCCACACAGAGCAGAATAACTCATTTTTAAGATAACATCAGAAGTCCTGAAGCCTACAAACAGTCTCCTTTTAAAAAATGGATGATAGAAATCAGTCCTGCATGGAGATGAACCAACATTTCCATTAAAAGTACCACCACTGAGGTACTCCAAAAGAAAAAAAAAAAGTAGGTTACAAAAAATCTCTTTTGGATGCCTAAAAGCACAATGAAATAAGCGATTCAATTATTACTCTCTGTTTTCAGTAGGAAGAGGATTGGAGGGGATAGATAGAGAATGGAGGGGAATGATTCAGAGAAAGTTGATTTTAATCCAAAACAAAATTGGAAGAGGTCCCAATCAAGTGATCGGTCTGATTTCTATTCAGTTTTGCCAGCCCGAGTGGGTCCCAGTATCACTATTATGCCCAGTATCATGTGATTAGTCTCATTGAGAGAACACAGTTTACATGCTGAAAGCTTATGGTATGAAGCCTTTGGCATACACCTGCTTTTTTTGGCAACATTTCAAAGATGTTTCTACTGATGTGGGGGAGTAGTAAAGTGAAGCCCCATTTAAAAGAAATGCCTTTTGGGGGCAATGTTTCTTCTTCTGACAGGAAAAGGTAAAACAACAATTTCACATGATACTCTTTCAATTGATATCAGTTTTGATTTATTCAGCAGAAATTCCTCTTCATATAAGGCCATTCCCAGCTTTCTGTCCTCTAATAAAGAAGTCAGTCCCAAACACTAACAGACAACCCTTGAAGACAGAAACTAGAGATCCTTACACAATTGTAACTTGGAACTTATTTTTTATAAACTCTTATTATAATCTTGATGCCAGATTTTTAAGAGAGCTTACCTCCTATCTAATAAGTAAATGAAGAGGTCAAAAGCTACCAGCTACAGTTGTTGGGTCTTTTTAAATCAATCAAAGACGATGAGAGTCACAGCTGCTCAGCTCTTCTAAAAAAATGGCCAAAATTTATGAGAAAGAGCCAGGGGTAAAACGCTTTTCCCATGGGGACAAATTCTCTCCATCTGATGTGAGGTTACAATGAGTCGTAGAGAATTTTAAAATGGCCATGATCATTGTTCACTGTTGAGTTCTCCAGCTATTAATGCAGGTGTACTCCTGGCTTCATCCAAGGAAATCATATATTGGGTGTTCTTACTGTTAGTTGCTACAGGGAGAGCAGGAGAGGGTAATGGCTATCATAAGCAACAGAAAGCTAGAAGAAATTATCCATAAAGGCAAAGAATCAAAATGTACAGAGAAACAAAAGACTAAGAAAAGAGGGTTAAGCAACACTTCTCTTCCCTCAATTATTTTCATCTGCATTTCCTGTTTAAAACTAAAATTTTGTGGCCCCTCTCTTTCCCACTCATCTTTTGCCATCAAATGTAATAGAGAAGCTGTTTTTAAAATATTTCCACAAACTGTCACACAGGCAGACATTTTTTACAAGGCTGGAGACCAGTGTACGTAAAAGAGAGGGCTGCTGTGCAAGACCTCTTCATCTCCCCATCCTCTAGGAACCTAGTATTAATGAAAGTGTTTGTTTCTAACTCTTGCGCAAGTATGGTCTTCTAAGACAGAGCAACCTGCTATCTCAACAGGTTGGCTTGCCAAGCAGTGAGGATCAATGCACTTCTGGCACTTGATGACACCTTTTTCCTTCACTCCCTCTAGATCAGATCATTCGGTAACCCCTCCACAGGACTGGCACAAATTAAGAATGATCAAACCTTGGGAGATACTTGATTTATAATTTTAATGGACATGTACATTGTGCGTGTCTCTTAAAAATGACGAACTGTAAAAAACTTAACTGACAGACAGACAATGTGAAGTTTTTGGGGTTTTTTTTTGCTTTTAATATTTTAGTGTCTTTTGGTGATTGTTGTGGTTTAAGCCCAGCCAGCAGCAAAGCGCCAGGCAGCCACTGGTTCACTCCTCCCCCGCTGTGGGATGGGGAGGAGAATCAGAAGAAAAAGGTAAAGCCTCATGGGTTGAGATAAGAACAGTTTAACAGGACAACACAAGGAGAGAAGAAATAATAATAACAACAATACTACTAATAAAAGAATATATAAAGTGAGCGATGCACAAGGCAATTGCTCACCACCTGGAAGCCAGTGCTTAGCCTGCTCCCGAGCCACAACCCCTCTTCCCGCGGCCAGCTCCTTCAGTTATACACTATAGACTGAGCGTGATGTCACTACGGCGTGGTCTAGCCCCATGCCTGGCTCAGGTCAGCTATCCTGGCTGTGCCCCCTCCCAGCTTCTGGTGGAAATTAACCCCATCCCTGTCGAACCCAGGTCAGTGGTGCAACTGGAAAGCTTATAGCTTCCTCAGGGAGATAATCCGCCTGACAACCACAGTGAAGCTAGGGAGCCAAAGCAAACTAAGCTATCTATTTTCTATATAAAATGTGGATCTCCTCTCACCTCAGACAACGAATGCAGTCTCAAAGAGCAGTCCCTAATTTCCTGAAGGAGTCATTCAAATGGCTGAATACCCAACAGATTTTCAAATGAAACCTAAACATGAACAGCGTAACCACTTTCATTTAAACTTTAAAATAACTTCCTCAGAGAGAAGAACAGCACAAACCCATTTTGTAGATAATATTAAGCAAACATTAGCAGAAATAGATTTAGAACTAAAACAGAGTTTATTGAAATCCATCTATTACTGCCATTATTAAAAAGGTGTTTGTAACAAAATTATGCGTTATTTCTTATTTCTGTTATAGAGGTGTTCAGGGACCAGTTTCCACTATCAGAAGAAATATTATATCATTGATTAAGAGTCCTCCTTGCATCTTTCAATTTTCAGCAAAGCTCCTTCTGTCCTATAAAAGGCAGGTGTTTGATCTGAGAACACATTACTTTAGAAATCTTTCTATTTTAAGAATTTCAAGCCTGAAACTAACATGGCAGGTTTCAAAGCATTGCTCTAAATAGATTGTCAGTTACTAATCACTAATGTATTTTTACTGAGCATGCTCAGGATAGATATTGAGAGGGAAGAGAGGGCCCTAAAGACTTTTTGCTTATTATTTAGGACCAGCAATTCATCTCATTCTTCTCTTACTAAGTCACAGAAATTAGATTCCATACAGGTCAAGTTAAGAGCCTACAAGGATGACCATTTCACAGATAAATGAATATCAACTTCATTTTCAAAGCTTAATTATTAAAAATCAGGTAGTGAAAAGAACACCAACACTAAATTATCTTACTCTGTATCTATGGGGTATCAAAGTCTCCATGTCCTGCTTTTTAAGTTTTCCCAGAAGCTTTCTATTAGCAGCAACAGACTCCAACAAATAATTTCCAAAGGAGATTATCTTTGTCATTCCCAAACTCTAAAACTACATGTTCAATTTCCCAAACATTTTTTGAAAGTGGCTATGGAAAGCCAGTATCTACAGCTGTTACAACAGGTAGCTTGTAGAAGCCATATATGCCATATAAAACCTTCTTCTTAGCACCAGTGGCAGATAAACCTTCAATTTGACATGGCTAAGACTGTGATATATGACACACGAATACATGCTTCATTGGCATCAGCATCCAGATAAATTTGTCCTCACCCCAGTGAATGCGGAATCAGCATAAGTAATTAGCTTGCTTATTAGGAGTTTAAAAAAAGAAGAGAAGATGTAATAATCAGGTTGTATCCTCTCCCTGCCCCTACCTCAATACATCCCAAAGTAATTTCCATTTAGCTTCCAAAACAAAAATGAGAATAAAAAAGCATGTTGCCTTCCAGGTTCTGCTTTGGTCATACCTTTGTTTTCTGGCATAAAGTTTTAAAGCAGCACAAGTAGATTCTTATTTAATCTCGTACCTGCAAGTCCTCTACATGTGATCCTTGCAGTGGCGTAGACTGAACGTAAGTATGCCTCGCTACAGTAAAATATACACATTCTCAAAGGCAAAGTAAAGGTATTGAATACTCAGGCTGGAAAATTTTTTCTGAACCATGAGGTAACAGATTCCAATTGCCTTTTTTTCTGCTGAAGAATCATTTGGTCATTACAACTTCATTTGATTGAGTGGACTGCTGAAGTGGAAAGCTTCTACTTAGGTAGAGCTGCCAAGTGACTCACAGCTTTTGAATGATGAAAGTAGTTGAAAAGTCCTTCTTACGTATGCTTGCAATGCAAGTCCAGAGATGTCTGTCCTGGAAGCGAGGGAGAACCAAAAGAATTAAAAAGGAGCTACTGAGCAGTCATTGCTTTGTTTCTAGAGAAACTGGTTAAACTTATTTCATACATCCATGGAAAATATTGGCTAATAAACAATATTTGCAATTATATGGAAGAGAACTGTCCAGAGGAAGTGAGAATAATAAAGATATGAAATTGCCATTGAATGTGTACTTTTCTAATACAGCATGGAGACATGGCATAGTTGAACATTACAGTATTTGAGGCATAGTATTTATTCCAGAACACTATTATTATTATTATTATTATTATTATTATTATTATTATTATTATTATTATTAGATTCATACTGAAAAGATTACCTTCAATTCACTTCACTCTACAGTTGGTCCTATAAAGATCCACTTAATTGGTATACAAACAGTTTAACAGATACAGCCTTTGTTGGTTTTATTGTGCCAGCAGCTTCCTTTGCAGACATTGTCTAGTAAACTATTATGCTAGTAAACTAAACAGGGCCAGGGCACTATGGCATGCAAGTGTCCATATTATTTAATTGCTGCTACACTCCTTGGCATAGATTTGAGTCATGGGAACTAGCACTCCTCCAGACAACACCTGGGCACAGTTTGGAGGGTAAGGCAAGCCTGGGATGATTCCCAATGTGCAATACAGACAAGGCTGACACGTTTTAGTGAAGAAGAAAGTTTAGCCATATGGATATAGGCCATGCTCTGTCACGTGCCCTCAGGGCCAGACAGAGAGCCAGGGTGCTTTTTATTTACTTTGTATAGACACAGACATTGAGACCAATCTTCTTCTGACATCGTTATGACTCACTCTATTGAAGCCAAAGATATATAGCAGATGTGTAACAGTCAGAGAATCACCATACCTGTTTGGTGTGTATTTTGGGGAGTGAGGAGGCAACTATCTTCTTTTAAAAGTAACTTAAATGGTGTTAGACCTACTTTACATTTGCCCACTAATAACAGCATCTGCTGTATTCTGATTTCTCGTCTTTTCTTTTTTAAACACCTGTAGGTAAATTGATGCAGTTTAGAATTAAAAGAATCAGTCTTAGGACAGTGATTTTGATTGCTTAGCTTGAACATCACAAAACAGGTCATCAGAAGCTCACAGTTGCCCTTCCCTTTCAATTTGCTGCTTCAGTATATCAAGTTTTTTTGTACCAATTTCATTCATATCGACTAGCTTTGGTCATTAGCAGCATGGTGCAATCCAGTATTACAGTCTGCTAATGGACAAATGTGCACCCAACAGCCTACTTGCTTTATGTGCAACGAATTGGGGCATGATTCCTTTGCCTGTCATATATTCTGCTCAGATCATGTCAGAGTGAGCAGTACCTGTTTGTTTGGCATTCCTACACATACATCAGAAAGCAAACACCTCATAGCCCCAGGATGCACAGCAGGTAGCCTTATGCTGAACCTGAGCTTTTGAGTATCTTTGATGTTTCCTCTCTGGAAAAAAATTTGTTGCCATGAGGGACAATTCCCCACTCTATTATACCAAAACATAGGGGTAGCTCCACTGGTTAGCAAAATTACACCTTAAGACAAGAAAAATAAAAACCAAAATAATAATAAAAAAATCTGTAATGTTAAGACAAAATCAAAACTGAACAGATACAGTGGAATGAGAATTAGCCTTATTCCTTTATTGTTGCTAGTGTATCATGTATTGTTATTTTCCTAATGCAGCAAAAATAAAAAAATACCTTCTATGTAAAAGATATCTCCCTCTGTTTACATGCACGAGTTACACGTCGCTCATTTAGGCTTCCTGAGATTTTCTTCTCAATGCTATTGCTAAGTAGCTGTGATGCTCTCATCCCGATTTGTGCATTTTTACGCTTTGATGGTTTATTTGGCTTTCCATTCATACTGGTTGAACTACCTGGCTCCTCTTCAGACTCAGAAGCCCTGCTGCTAGCGTGATACAGCAAGTTTACAATGCTCCAAATAAACATAATAGAGCCAGGAATTACATACTCTCTTCCTCATACAAAATCCCACCCCAAAATGACTTTTCTTTCACTCTCCCTCACAGGCGCATATACACAACAGCACACAGTTAAGGTTCCTTACATAAACTCAGCCAACTAAATAATTTGGCCCTTCAAGCACAAAGAAATTCTGCTGTCTTATCAGCTTCTCTTTGCTGATTCCAGCAAGTACCCAGTCTTTTGGGGTGCTTTGTGTTACCCTCTTCTAGTGCTACTCCACAGACTCCACCTGTTCCCAACAGTCCCTTTGGTCAAAGACATAAATATATGAGATCTCAGGGGGTAATTACTTCCTCTCTCTGCCTGCCTTGCCTCTTCCCAGCACAACCCATATGGACAAAACATGTCTTCACAAAATGCTATACAGATTCTCCAGGACTATCCCACACTGACTCACCATGTCCATAATGTGCTTCTCCCAAACCCAGCATATATTTAAAGGCAGAAGGGGCTCCCACCCAGCTAACCTATTTCTTCACCTCTCTGTTCCCCAGGTACACTTGAGAGTCCTTCACTGAAGGGTAGTATTCACACTTCGCTTCTTTTTCACCATTGATACTGGATAAATGAAAGTCAGAAGAGGGGGAGAGGAAGATGGAATGAGAGAAAAATGTAATAACAGACTTAGATCTATAAAACACCAATTCACACCAAACAATTTTCCTCACCTTCTGAGATTTTTATATATACACACATAACACTCAAAGCCTGCTTAAAGTGTGTTGCACAAAAACTGGAACGAACAGAAGTAGAAACACTCTCAAACTAATCTGCTGTTGTGATTCTGTACCATTTGGTTTTACTCTGGTCAGTACTCTGAAAAAGTTGGATGGCATAATAATGTAAAAACATTAGACTAACTTGTGAGCAACGGATAATTTAAACAAGGTAGAACTTTTTAATCTCAGGAAAAAAGGTTTTAGGCTAAAGTTGAATAAGGACTGATCTTTCTTTGATATAAATAAATAAGTTTCCAGTGGCAGTGGTAAGTAATTTGTGATTTCGTGTTGGTTCTGGTATGCTGTTTTGAGACTTTCTCTGTATGTCATAATTTATCACAAAATTAAACAATTATCTATGAAACTCACATGTGTTTGAAGAGGAATTATAAAAAAAGGAATAGAGAAAACATTGGAATGCTTACAGTCTAATGTACTACAGTAAGGTTTACAAAGAATAAGAAAAGAAAAAATACAGTTAAAGTTTCTAAAGAATGGAGATTTTTTGATTACCAAGTAAGTTTGTTTTTCCATGACCAGAATGGAAAAACTAAGTTCCCACTGAGTTTAAAAATTCAAACACACAGAGACTGGGAAATGACAGAGCTAAGATCTTTCTTTTAAAAGGCTTTTTTGTAGTTAAATATTTTCATTTTTTCTGAGCAAATAAAAATCCCTAGAATTTGATCATATGGCCTCGCATTGCCAAGACTGGTTATCTGCCAAACTGGAATCATTTGTTCCACTGCACTAATCACTACCATGCAAGCATGTGAAGCAACTGATGGCAGCAGTACGTTATCGTCCTCTAGGTATACCAGAACTAGAGCAAAATGAGGCAGAACAGAAAGGTTAAGGCAGCCGAACCCTGCCTAAAGACTCTGCAGCTGTCTCTGCCTCTGCAACAGAGATGCCATGCCATGGCAGTCAGGTCATTTTAACCAGACATTCAGCAGGAGACGCTAGCCATGTTCTTTACCCTTGGTTCCAAGCCTGGCACCACACGGCCCAATTGCCAGAAACAACAGGATCAGACACTCCTACTAAAGGCAACAGAAACTCCGTTTTGAATGTAACAAGTTCCACATGACACTAAGTGTCCTGAAAAATCTGGCATTATAAACTAACAAGCCAAAATTAGTGAATCTTATTCTTTCTGTGCCTCAGTTTTCCATCAGAAATGCAGCTAATGCCACATTTTACCTTACCAAGCTACTGCAAGTGCTCAGGTATAACAGCAGCAAGCAACAGAGAGAAACTAATAAGAAAACTAATAGTTTTGTCTTCAGTGGAAGATTGGAGGAACTGTAGTTCCTTGGATCTTCCTTCTTGCCCTTTTTGAAGACAGGAGTGACACTGGCTTTCTTCCAGTCTTCAGGGACCTCTCCCAGTCACTGTGACCCAGCCATCGAGAGTGGCTCCACGAAGACATCCGCCAGCTGACGTGCTCCCTGAGCACTCATGGGTGCATCCTGTCAGGCCCCATGGACTTCTCTACGCCTGGTTTGTTCAAGTGCTCCCTAACTCCCTTCTCCACTGAGGGTTAAGTCTTCCTTGCTCCAGATGTTTAGGTAGTAAACTGATGAAAGAACTGCTTCGTGATAACCATAACTAGTGATAATGTTGAATAAATAGTACAGAATAATACGTCATTAAAGCTAAAATCAACAAGTGTTTGGAATGTTCTCACTGCTGCAACTATACAAAGACCTGCCCTAGGGAGCCAGCCATTTAGCTTAGAAGACAAATTTCTGTGATGAAGTTTGCCAGATTTCACGGCTGTATTTTGTGAACAAGAAAAAGAAAGAAAGGAATACTACTGTTCCTAGGTCTTATTTATTATATTGCTGCTGTTCTTGTTGCAACATCTATGAATTTTATTAGGGATGAGAATCCCACTGCTCTAAGCATATATAATGCTACGGATTACTAGAAGTCTTAAGCATATGTCATATATTCAGTGAAAAAAATACCTGCTCCAAAGAACTCACAATTCACAGGTTAGAGGAGGAATGACAAATGTATTCAACTAAAACTAAGAGAAAGCAAGTCACATGAGAATTACAACAATATTCGTTTGCTTGCAGGTATAAAAACAAATAAATAGGTATTAAGCTACTAAAAAAATCTGAGAGAATAAGGAGTTCAGGAAAAATGAGAGACATACATTGGAAAAAATGCCTTAAAAGGGCTGTCAGGTGAGATGGAATTAAGGGGGAAAAGGCAGGTTTGGCACACTGGATACAGAAAATATTTGGTGCATATAAGACAAATATTTTTCAGATATAAATTTACTTCTGCCTCACATACACTCTTCCTCTAATAATGATGATAAATAAATGACAGGAAAAAGGATAGGCAGAGAATATATTTTATATGAACTTCACACCCAGAAAACATTCAGTCTAACATTTCCCCTGCAATTCATTCTTGTTTTCTCTTCCATTTAGTTTCTTGATCACATCTTTTAAAGGCCGTTGTCACAACCATGCCGATATTGGCAGCTTTACAGCTATGAAAATAGAAGCATTATGGAAGTCAGGCCTACAGTACAGGAGCAAAGGGAACAAGGGGTTGCTTGCTGACTGCAGCACTCTCTGTTACCCCGATACAGAGTTCATTAAAGCCTTAGGGACGACCAGCTTTCTTGGAAGCGGGGTTGTTTTGACAATGGGAATTGCAGAAGTTGCGAACATAAGAACATTAGACATTTTAGTAAGAAGAAAAAGCTACTAGGCCAAACACACCTGTCTTTTTCGGTTTCTCTTGATTCTGTCATTTTCTTTTTTTCAGCATCTATCTCAATATTCCCTTTCTTCAGAAACAAATATGCTTCTCTACATATTTTACAGTATTTGCTTACTTTCTAAAGCCGTTCTGCTTGTGTATTCCCACTTGCAGGCAAGAATCAGCTCAGAATTCTTTAGCCTTTTTTAGAATTCTCCCGTTTCTTGTGCTCCTTCCCAGTACCCAAGTGTATTTTACCAATTCCTTTCATATTTTAGGAGTTATTGGCTCAAATATTCATCCTGCCCCAGCTTAAATGGAAATCATGTGAACCATGTATTCTCAGAGAAACACCTGCCTTCTGCACAGTAAAGCAAAGAAAAATTCAAACAGGATATCGAACAACATTAAAAATAGATTGCAAATATGCAATGCTAATTGATGTAGACTGCATACTTGAACACTGTGCTTAATTTTGCCCTTCTCGTCTAAAGAACGGTACAGTGGAGAAACATACAGCCCCAGAAAGGGCAATGTATTATGAGAAGCCTGTTAATATCCCTATTAGATTGTGGGAGTAATAGGTGCATTCATTTCAGAGAGGAGATGGAAAATACAGACTGCAAGGAGTACATTATTAAAAGTAGTGAACAATGGCAATAAATTAAAAAACGTTTGTATATCTTCAATCTCAGTTCAAGGACAAGAGTATATTCCATAATGTTGAAATAGTTTTATAATGAAGTAATATAAACATTGAAAATAATATACCCTTAGTTGTCTCATTAATTAGGATAGACCAGTGGAGCAGTCAAGATGGCGGCATTATTGTGCACGCACTACACAAGTGGAGAGCGTCAGACAGCACTTGCCAGGAAAACTGAGAGTCTGGAGAGGGAGAGCAGACACAAGGCGGCCGAGGAAGTGAGCACACACACAGACTAAGTGCAATTACCATCTGGGTCCACTTAGGGGTGGCTTGGTACGGACAAATGAACTAAGCTGGAAAAAGGGTAGCATGGCTGGACACTGAAAGAGATGAAAAGTGGAGCAGGCAAGGGAGAAAAAAAGTAAGCGCAGGCATGGAGCAAAGCTGGTGCAAAGAGTCTGTGCGGGAGGGAAGGAGGGAATGGGCACAAGAGTCATTCAGCTCCAGGCAGCGAACGCCCAGCGACAGCTACGTGAAGGTCACTGCTTTGGCCGCTTTGCAGCTGCTTCTACTGCCGGCAGCCTCTGCCTCTTCTCAGCCCTCCCCACGGCCAGTTTAGGGAGGACACTGGTTTCGGGGGCACCACCTGGGTCCCAGCATCCCCAGGGCAAAATGGCCTCCGGGGCAGGCTGCTGGGCGCAGGCAGCGCCAGGGCAGAGGTGACCGTCCCATGGCAGCACTCGCTGCCTTCCATTTTGCACGTAAAGCCTACACAGGGCTTATACTCCCCCAGTTAACCTCTGCAGTTTACTGCAGCTAGATTCAGAGATTTTAACAGGTAAAAGGGACTACAGTTTAATGTGAGAATGAAAAATGTCAGGTGATAGTAACTAGCACTAACAGTTATCTCTGTGGGTTTTTTTAATAATTCAAAAATGTTGCAGGATAAAAGTGCGAAGGAGATTTATTTTAAAAACACAGGCTTTTTTAGGCATGTAAACACTTAATTCCCTAAGACTAAATGGTAAGAGGCCAGTGTCCAAGGGGTTACCAGAATAGTTTGCACATTAATCTGGCCATTCATAATGACTCCTACAAGTTGGGGTTTGTTTTGCAAAGTCAAAACAAAGTTTTACAAATGACCAGGGAATTAGCAAAGCCGACCCCTGTGTCTGGCAGATGTTAAATGAAGTGCTTTATTTATTCTATACCATCTCCATCTTCCAATATGATCCATTAAATTTTCTTTTCTATTTGTATTCCTCCTTTACACCAACAGTACTTTGATCACTGCATATAGTAAAATACTGTAAAATTTTTTCATCAGTGTATTAGACTCTAAGCAAACTGCTTATGCATAGAATAAGGGAATTTGCATTCAATAACTCTAATATCCTGAGTTCCTGCAGGTAGTATATTAAGTCATCAGCATAAAGAAAGGTATTTTCGTTTCCTTCATAGTAGTCTCAGTAGACAGGCCTACTTTACAGGCTTAAATTTTATTTAAATTGCAAGTAGCTTGAACAATGAAACAGCAAACAAGCCCAGTTGGTGACTTCCCCTTCTCTTCGTTGGTCTACATTCATTAATCTGTATATAACAAAGGAGTGGAGAAGTCTGGGCAGAAAGCAGTAAAACGTTTTTCAACATACCTATGACCATTTTGATTTGGATCCTGGAACAGTTATCAAGCTGCTCCCCTATGAGTACATGTCCAGTTATGAAGACCATTAGCCTTTGTACTACATGGTTTAGGTGCAGTGGCAAACAGCATGGTGGGAAAGCATCCTGGGAATGCCCTCTGACAGATTACAGCCAAGTTAATACTACATTTAAGCTGCTTATCTGAAATTCATACTGTGGTTTTGATGGAAGGACTTAGGACCAGAGAAGGCATGAGCATGCAGAAGTGAACTGACAACTAACCAGTTTCTAATAGTTTTAACCGCAGTCAAGGAAGGAGCTGAAGTTCAAAATGTTTAAGAAAGAAATGTGAAACACAATACTAAGAATAAGCCGATCAATATTCTATCACATGCTGTTTGACCTACTGGATGAGTCTCTTCCTGTAGATAGACCATAACAAGAAAACCTAATTCCTAACTTTTTTTGGAATACATAGCAGTGATTTGTGTGCACAAGCCATGCAGCAGGACCACATCTGGAATGTCACATCACATGGACAGACAAAACACTGTGATTTTGTCCTATAGACATTCCTGGGAGGGAAGTGGGGCAAAACTTAGGGGTAGTCCCTTGCATGAAGCGCCCAGTGTGATCCAGAGACCTACGTCAGACCACATCTTACAGCACTGCAGATTGCAAGCTGTTCTCAATCCACTTATGAAAAATGGAAACAACATGTTTTTCTGTACACTTTGGTACAGTTTCTTCATGTGTAGCCAACTATCTTTACCTTTTGTGGTGGTCTTCTAATGGAGAAAGCAACATTTAGAGAAATAAAAAAATAATAATCTTTGTTTATCTAAAACAAACACCTGACATGCTACCAAAGTACAAAGAAAACTACTGGAAAACTTATGTTTGAACTGATTAAATTTCATGTGGCAGTCCTCCTTGGTACTCTGGAATAAAATTATAACTACTGTATGGCAGATTTGCATTATACAAAATAATGTATTGTACTAAAACAACGATAATTAGGAAACTGAAAAGCAAAAAAAGTTTCTGCTCTTTCTGAATCCACTTTAACAACATAGGTATGGCAAATGTTCTATAAAAATAACAAGACGGGTAACAATAGAAATGATATATTTTAACAAGCATTACAATTGTATAAATACCTCCTGTTCTTCACTGCTATGATCACAAGGCCATAGCCACCTATGCCTTGTCTGAGAATAATCAATGTCATTAGTGAACTGGTGACATATCAGACTTTATGAACTATGTGTGACACATTACATGAAAAGTAAATGTACTCCAGGGTAGTACAACAGATATGCGTAACTCTACTCAGACTGAGTGCCACGCTCAGGGAATTCCCTAGGTGACTTCCCTGACTGCCAGATGAATCAGTTTCTGATCTCATTCAAGACTTAATATAAATAACAGGGATTTGCCTCTCTCCTCTACGGCTTACAGCTAAGAAAAATATATGGCATTGGTCACACAGGAAAGCACTTTTAAGAGGGAAGTCCAAAATGCCTTAGGACTTAGAGAGGAAAAATCCACATAGCTGAACATTGAAAATATTGCCCTTATTACTTTAGGAATGAAACTCATTTTATTTTTAATAATCAAAGGCTAAGTCTCTGACAATTATTTCTTTTTAAATCACCTATAACTAACATGTTTGAACATGGAATATGAAAATCAAAAGATATATCAAGGAAATCAAAGCTGCAGCCAAAAGACACAAAAAAAACCCCCCAAAAAACAGAACTAGACTTTTCACACCTCTCTGCAAGATCTAGAACTTTTCTTGTGCTTTTTTCCTTGTTTCTTGTATTCAAATAACACAAACATCCTGCTCAGAATACAACTCAGAGCTGACGGCAAATCCCACATCTGAGTGGCTCTAGAAACCATCCCCTGTTCTCAGTGTCTCCTGGCAGCAGCAGCTCTGTATGTCTGGCTGCAGCACTGTTCTTCTCGCTTTAATACAGGTCATTAGGCTGGGTCTCCTCTTGGAACTATCACTGAAATGGCAGCCCCCAGGGATTATGCTGCTGCCAAATTCAGATCAGGGGAATGAAAAAACACATTTTCAGACCTTTTTAAAAGCTGCTTTTAAACTCCCTTTTCAAATACATATTCTCATTATGGCCCTGATCCTGTACCCTGATTGTGTCGAGATGGAATCCAATGACAGGACTGCAGCTTAAATCCATTCTCCTGCAGGCACTCAATATTCCCTTTGAATATCCCTGCAATAACAACACTCTGCATGCATATTCCACATTTCATCTGAGGAATTCAAAAGGGTGTTATGAACATCCAGGAACACATCTTGTTCTCTCTGCAGTAGTTAAGAGAGCCTCCCCAGCTGAACATCGCCTAACACACAGAGTAAAGAGGGCACTAATCTGTGGAGTGAGGCACTCGGCGTGACCCTGCACAATGAGGTGGAAAACAGAAAGCCCTGCCAATAAAACAGAAGCTGTGGGAGTTCATGCAATTTTGGATCTGTGGAATAAGAGCTGACAACCTCTTTTTATGAAAATGATTTGTTTTGCCACCCAGCCCTCCTTCCGGGCTTGTCTATGTGCATCCAGGACTGTAATAGACTCCAGCTCTTCTGCCCATGCTCCAACCTGGCCAGAGACAAAGCAGATTTGGTCAGGGATTAATTAGCTCAGGCAGAAGATTGTGCTAACAAAGTCCTAAGAGTGGTGGGTCAGACCTGGCTGATATCCAGTCAGCCTGGACAGCAAGCAGAATGAGCCTGACCATGCAGGCTGGTACTTGTGCTCGATGTGCAAGATATGATTCACCATCTAAGTACTACATAGAAATGATACATTCATTATGTAGATTAAAAAAACAGAATCACAGATGTTAAAAGAAAACCCAGTGCTGACAGCGACAGATCTGAGCATAGAATCCAGTACGTGAATACTGCTCTGAGGGTGGATATTTGCTAATAATGACCACCACAGCCTAATGATTAATAGCCACCTGAACTCCAGGCCCATTTTTTTATCCTCATGGAGAGCTACAGAGACAGCTCCCTTCCGAAAAGAGGCTGGGTTCTGCACCATTACATGTGACTTCCAAGTAGCAAGGTGGGAACAGCAGATAGATTTACAAGGTTTCCTAAAACTGGTGTGTGTCAGTAGAGAAAGGGTTCATTTCTGTAGCCTGTACAACTCCTGGTTGGCTAACTCAATGCCTACAGCTTAGTGCTGCATAAAAGTTTTGCTGCTAATTGACTTCCCATTTCAGCTAATTCTTTGCTGCATGAGCTAACTGGGTGTGTAGCCAATTTTCACAGCTTCCAGGGTTTTACATAGCTTTCCACGCTGCAGAGCTACAAACTATCCTTTAATTGAATTAAACACTTAATTGTACTCATAAATGTGGAAAAAATACAACCTCCTAGCTAAGAAATAAGAATAGATATTGATCTGTAGGCTTGAAACCTCCTTATTCCCAGTTCAGTATTAATACTTATAATTTTGAAATTTTTTTGATTGTCAGGGTCTTTTGTTGTTGTTGTGGCAGATTTTGAATAGTAACTATTGTCTGGGGCTTAGAAAGATACAAATAACTAATTGCTTTTCCATAATTTATATTCGATAAGTATTCAAATGGTAATATGCAGATTTCAAAAGATGTCATTTGGATTCTATGACAGTTACTGTATCACAGTACCAGTGTGGTTACACAAAATTATACCAGTAATTACATACTGAGTATGCACATGGTCCTACACTGTTACTTAAAAGTCATACTACAGCAAGGTTAGTCCTTCCTTTCAGTGTTGCTGTATAGAGTTTGTAATACACACCAGAACTTTATCCCAAGCAGACATAATAAGGATGTGGACACACACACAAGTACACACTTACACACAAAAGCAGAGATAATGTGAATGAAAGAGACACAGTGGAAATAATTTCATTTTTCTTCCCATTGTTTTTCACCTTATTATTCTTTGTTAGGAAAAAAATTGAGACAAATTAAAAATAAAAATTCTACATAAGATCTCATAAAATTTCACATCAGTGCAGAAAATATTACTGCAAAGTAAAGAAAGAGAGGTGGGGGGATAAGAGGGAAACTAATGGGACTTTTAAAGACTAAATTTATTAAAAAATCTAGTTTATGTGGTGCATTAAAATCTGCCTGAATTCTTAAGAGAAACTGTCTGTGTAGTCCATACCAAAAGTTCTGGATGCTTTGTGCTAGAATCACATTCGCTGATGAAGCACAAATTTAAGAAGACAGGCAAAAGAGATCTATGTGACTAGGGATTGATAATGGTCCATAGGGCCTTTCACCTTTATGTTACTAGTTCAAATCCAACCTAGCTAACATAATGGCTAAAAATTGTTAAGGTCTGAGAGCTGTTCAGTGGCCTATGTGAAATGAATGCAATGATCTTCAGCCAGCTCCCTGTGGACTAGCAGTCAAATCACAACTCTTCCTCCTCCCTATTTTTTAGGATGACTCGTTAGACTTTAACAAAGAGGGCAGAAAAAAAGCCCTGGGAATAGCATCTTAACAGCCTACCTTCTCTGCAAGCAGTAAATACCATAAGCTTAGGGCATTTAAACTTACTATTACCGAACAGCAATTTATATTGCATTAGCACCAGTGGACCTTGACTGCTATCAGTATAAGCTATGAGCATACAAAAAGAGATGACTCCCTCTTCAAAAAGATTGGTACTATGCATATGAGAAAGGACAGAGGGACAGGATCAACTCTATGGATTGTATTTATGCTTAACTGCGATCCTCTGCCCCAGCCATGCTACATTGAACGAAGGCTTTCAGCATACCACTCTTCCCCGTACTACAGTTTCAAAACACTACTCTGTGCTTAGACTAAATATATCAGCAAGTGGTTTTAAAAGCATATATACAAAGCCAGGGCATTTTCCTATCTTTGTTGTAGCAATGTATAGCAGTATATCACTAGTATGATTATAATAAATTCTACTACAATTTTGAAATACTTTCTCAAGACTATTTAAGGTCTTGAAAATAGATCTTATTCACGGAAAGCTTCAACTTCTGTCTCTGTTAAGAGTGCAATGGGATTGCAGCTTCACTGTTTTGCAGTACCGTACCAGATAACCTGCAGATCAGCACAGCCGCATCTGATCACCTTTACTCTGAAGCAGATAAAGCTGTAGAATCTCAATGCCAGACGAGGCAAGAACACTCACATCAGAGGAAGGTCCAGAGAACATTTTTAAAGAAAAAAGGCTACTAAAGGTTACATCCAGTACAGCTGAAAGAGAAAAACCCATAAAAACGCAAATACCTCTGATGAGTTTTAATTAAAGTCAGTGGATAAAAAGTAAAATACAAAAAAATGTAATTTGAAGGCTTATAAAACTTAAAGCAAAAGAAATGTTCATTTATTTAATATTCTTGGTTTGCTTTGTGATCGTTTTATCACTCCACCCATACTGCCCTTCTCAATGCTCATGTTTTTGTGCATTTTTGAGGAAAAAAAAACCAGTAAAGGACTTTAAAATTATGTTAGGGGAATTTAATTCTTATGTAGTCTCTCTATTCTCATTGTACCTCAAATGCTCAGATGCCTTTTGAAATGAAAAAGCTTTTCAAAATAAAAACAGTTTGGAAACTGAATTCATGGCCCTCTTCTTTACCCTTACTCTCTCCTGTCTTTCACACAGCCAACCGTCTGTCCTAGGAATCAATACACATATGCTTAGACCATGATACAATTAAATTTGTTCCAAGCATTTACTTACATTTCAGCAACTTCGCTGACTTCTGAGCTTGGAAACATTTTACATTTTCTACTATATTACTGGCATAAATGTTGACTTTGCTAAGCTTATTTTTCAGCCTCAGAAGCATATTTAATCTTGTGATGAAGAGCAAGCACACCCAGGTGAACAGCATGCATATTTTCAGGATCCTGTTTGCCTTACGGGGAGAGTGAATTTTTACTGCAGATTTAATGTGGCAACACAAATGCAGAGTTACAGCATTGATTAATAGCTGTCAAAATACAGAAACCCAAAGCAAAGGATCCATCCTTAGTTTCCTCTGTTATGCAACTACGTACGGTAACACCAAGCTAAATTCAGAGATATCAGAAATGGTGGATAAACAATATAGCAGTAATGTATGTTTTTGCACGCTGAGTGCAGCAGAAAGGCAAGGAGGAAGTTAAAAAATAAAACTGTACTTGACAGTGAAATTTAAGACTTATTATGAAGTAGACTTCCTGAGATTAGTTTGCCTACTGCAACTTTTCCACCTTTTACCCCAAACTCTATATAAATTGCACCATATTCACACATAGTTAAACAATGCACAATTCACCCACTCATATATGTTATTTTCATATATGAATTATTTTTATTAGTGTATTGCCAAACGTTTCTAGCTAAAAACTGCATGGACATCATGTCAGGTCCTTAGAACATATGCTGTAATACTTTGTGTAGATACACCGTAAGAGAACTTCAACAGATTTACTGGTATGGGATTAAGAACCACACCTTAGATGTGTTACCAAGAAAGGAAACTGAAATATTTAGACATAGCCTTGATAGGAGGATCTGAAGAGGTTTGAGTCAAAGGTAACATTGGCCTGCATGATTGTATTACTGGCCTGACAGACAAGATAGTGACTGAGAAAACAAGCAGTAAGGAGGGTCTAAGAGGGAAGCCCTTTTTTAATCATGCCCATCTTAGGCTGCTAAGGAGTACAGATATAAATCTGAGTCAGCAGCACAGAGATGTCAATTATATTTATTTGTGGACAGGACTGTAGAGGTGATGTGTAAAATGAGAGGAGAGATGGATCAAAACTAAAACTCCTTAGGATTTTGGCAGAAATCAGATCAGGACACTTCAAAGGATGTACAATAGGAATGATTAAGGATTTAGGAGGAAAACAAGTACAGAATTGAGCCAAAGATACAAAGTATGATGAGATTTAGTAAGATCAAAACTGACAGTGTGAGAGCAGGATGAAGAACTGGCTAAGAGAGAATCATTAGGTAATTTGGTGAGAGTGGTATCAGCTAACAGGCAGGTCAGAAGCCAGTTTGAAGGGGTTTATAATAGCACTGAAGATCAGATGCTTTTAACACAACAGAATGTGAATGCATAAATAGCACAAGTGATCTTGGAGCAACAGTGGGAAGCAACAGAGAGGGAAATAGAGTCAGGATGGTTTTCTAAGGATTGGGAACATTAATAAAGACTGATAAGCTCTTTATAAAAGGAAGGAGCTAGAGAGACATGGTCAAGAGAAAATCAGCAGAAAATGACAGCAAGTGTGAGAGGCCAGGAAATAGGGTAAAAAAGGGATCACTGGGGAAAAGAGACGAGTTAGAGAAGAGGAACAGATGAGAAGCATCTACATCTGCATCAAAAGACCAGTAGAACAGTAGCATATCTAGCTAGCTGTCTAAAAACAAAACAAAACAAACCCCACAATGAACGTGGAACGGGGTACACAGAAAGATGGAGCCTTGTGCAATTGGAGACATTCAAAGCAGCATGAGGCTACAAGCAACCTGGTCTACCTTTGAAGGTGGCTCTGCTTTGAGCAAGAGGGTTGACTAGATGACCTTCAGAGATCTGTTTCAACGTGAATTAATGTGTGATTCTGTGTAAGAAGGACAGAAGAGGGGGAGACAAGCTGGAGAGATGGAATAATCATTTCACAGTTTATCAGTTTCGGTGTGTGTGAAGAAATCATCAGGATTTTAATATAGCTTGATGTACAACACGGGCCCTTAGGAACAGATTTTCAAAGGTACTTTTACATCCGAAAGTGCAGTAAGTATCTAGTGGTATTTCCAGGACTGCTTATATCTAAGTCTCAGCAATGAGGATGAGATTTCCTATATAAGTAGCTTAGCAGTCTGGGCCCTTTATAAAATCCCAGTCAGTACTGTACATGTCTTTAAGAATGTGAATCACCTTTGAAATCTGACCTCAAGATATCAAGATAAGTGGATCCAAACTGAAAATTAAAGGAAACTGAAGGAAAAACAAAACATAAATAACAATTTAATAGTTCTACTTCATATCAAAATTCACCTTATTCATGCCTTAATGGTTAATAATTAGTAAGAGAAGTATAAATAGGTTGGAATCCTTCTACCATAGTTGTAAGCAATATATTTCTGGAAGTCTCTGCTCTTTGAAGTATTATTGAATTTTTTTTATGAACATGAAACATTCTTATGTTAATGACCACATCAAAATTTCAGAGTCCTTTGCCTCTCTGGAAAAGAGTAAATAGGTTAACAATATGGGAGCTAGGCAAATCTTTCATCAAGATTAGATTCACTTAATATTTGACATGAGAGAGATGTACAATGGGCCATGTGAGTAGATCAAAATCCCAGACTCTGTCAGGATTTTGGAAGATTATGAGAAAGGAACTGTGACAGTGGTGCCAGGAGTGTACTATAACAGAATGTTAGATTTCCAGGTTAGTTAACACTGTTCTTCTTCCAAGGAGAGAACAGATGCAGGAGAAGACCTGAATTTCTGAAGGCATTTTTGCTGGTAAATTATATCTTACATATCTGTGCTCCCAACCAAAATACATGTTCTGAAGTTTCAATATCAAATGGCTAAAAGTATAAACCAGAGACCTAGATTCCTGACTATGCAGAAGAAGAGAGTAAGGATCACATCTTCAGTGTAGTATCTTTTCTGCAGCAGCATACATACATTTAAGAGCAGTTTTAGGGTTGCTCTAATCTTTTCCAGCTGCTCGCAGCTGTCACAGGACTATTGTTACTTGGTCATACAATAATGAGTACATTCCCTACCAAGTAATAACACCAGGTAAATGCAGGAAAAATGGTGACTGGAAGTGACTTTATGCATTCCAATGGATATCTGATTGGAATATAATCTGCTCTTTTAGTGAACTGAAAAGTCAAGTTCTTTCAAAATATTTTTAAAAAATCAAAATAAAAGCACCATTTATAATGTTTAGCAACTATAGATAGAGTGTCAGCAAGTTTTGGTGCTGAATATTCAAAAATATATATTCCTCAGAGGTATCTTGTAAAATAAAAAGACCTCTGAGTAATAAGAATAATACAATGAAAACAAAGTGGCACATGATCTTAAACAAATGGCATGCATAGGAATAGTAAAATGCTCTCTTACACATTCTGTATCAAAAACATAATCAAAGCTGCTTATTTAGATAACAAAAAGCGGATTTTCTGATGTTAACATCTTCTGCCTTTAACAACTCAAGAATCAGTGCATGACTCCAGTTGTACAAAGAACTCCTTCTCACCTAATCATGCTAAAAAAAAATAATATTTGCTTTGCAAAGGTTTACCTAAGTAAATAGAATCATAGAATCATTTAGGTTGGAAAAGACCTTTAAGATCATTGAGTCCAGCCATAAACCTAACACTGCCAAGTCCACAACTAAACCATGTCCCTAAGCATCACATCTACAGGTCTCTTAAATACCTCCAGGGATGGTGACTCAAACCACTTCCCTGGGCAGCCTGTTAAGTGAAAGGAGAAAGGCAGGTACTGCATGAAAAATACTTTTAGTAGAACACAGGCCTTCTGACTGAAGATAATACCCCATTTGCATCAATGTGTATTTCATTTTACTTTCCCTGATTTTAGCTTGGTTTGTGCTCAGGTACTTATGCATCACTCAAACAGAAACAAAACAGGTAAGAGTGTTACACATCATTAGGGAGCGTAAACTCAGCTACTATGGACAAAGCCCCAAGCATCCTAAAGCTTCACTGAGAACTGGAAACAGATTTCTGTCTTTTAGTTTTCAGGAAATGAAAGGAAAAAGCTTTCTGATCTTAGGTATCTTTGGCACTGATAAATAGAGTAGTCACTGTGGGACTACTCACATAAATAAGGTTGTAGAATCAGGCCTTCTTAATTTGAAAACATCGCTTTCCAGACTAGGACCAAATGAGCAGAAAATTTGGTATGCTTTTTATTAAAAATGTAAAAGTATGAACTAGAACATGTTTCTCAGGACAAAAAGGATTCTGTAAAGGAATACTTCTGTTTGAATGCAATAAAATCTCTTTCTCTAGTAATTAGATTCTATTTCAAGGAACCAGACAATGTCATCATTGTGCCATGTGTGAAACCCAGCAGCCACAAAATTCCCTTTTGCCTCTGAATTTAATACACAGGTTTGTACAAACCTAGCGGGAGAACCGCATTTACTAGCTCCATGAAAATTCGTTACATTTCTGTGCTGATTGTAATTCCTGGTTCACATCTACATTTTAAGCCATAATTTGGCAAGAAATACAGCCAGCATGAGACTAAGTCCCATTTTCCTGAACTGTATATGAAGACTGATTTTGCATGCCTGTGTCTACTTTGTTTAGAGAAAACAGTTCAGTCTTGGTTGTTATTTTTCTGAGGACCCATTTTCTTGACCATCAGCTCATACCAGCTGGGATCTACAAAATTCCTACCTCCTGGAGAAGGAAGGGATCAAGGCTGGTTTTCTTTGCTGTCCAATGTGACCTAGCATGGGCAGGTCCTCAGCTCTACAAAATTGTTCTGAGCTACCTCTACAAAATGTTCTGAGCTATTCATCATGCCATGTTAGTCAATATTGAAGACCAGTGTGAACTGGGAACTGCACAATGCGCTCAAAGCTGAGTGAGGTGGTGGTGGCTATCGAGGCTGTAATTGAGCTAGGCTTTACACACTTTTAGTCTTAACCCTTCATAGGAAAACCTGTGAACTGGCCTACGCCATTATCCTTTGTGTGAGCTAGAATTTGGCCATGCTCTTATGCAGGTCTTGCAGCAAGAAAAAAGACTTGACTCGTTTCCACAGTGGTTGAATGCTGCTGTTTGAACAATTCATCCCCAGAAGACAGATGGGTCTTCCCACAGTAGAACTAACTTGGAAATAATTTTAGAATATCTCGGCATAGACACCTATGGAATATGTCTCTAAATACACACACCTGAGTGATGAAGCAGTGAGGACAGTAGTATCAACAGAGCTCACATCTGCCTTGGGCTACCCTAACTACGAAGACAAACAGGACAGTGTAAGCGTAATGAGTACAGGCATGGTCAGTGCACAGCTCAGTTCCTCTCTCTTGCAACTAGGCTGTTCTTAAGTCCACAAGTAATTCCTTCTGGGTTAAGAACACGTCATTCAGATCAAAGAGCTACTTCACATAACTCAAAGACTCCTGCTGTGAAAACAGACATATATACCTTCTTCTCTATAGAGTAGTTACATATATTTGTGCTATATTTGACTGGTATTTCCAGTCACCTTCTCATTGGTATATGCGCTCGCAATGCCTCACCACCTTCATGCAGCCCAAAAGTTCCTCTACGCTGACTTGGGGCATATAGGTCAAAGGAGAAGGAAGCTGCTGTGCACAGAGTAATGAGCTGCAGGAAACCAGATTTGAAGTAAAAGAACAAGAAAGAGGGAATTCTGGAGGAACAGGAGCAGTAGTGAAATATGAGCAGTAGTGGGTAGCTGTGAGAAGCTCAAAGGTAATACAAACAATGAAAGCATGAGTATCACTTGAGGGGAGGGGGGGATAATAAAACAATGGTCAGAATAGTGCAAACAAAGGAAGGTTTGGAAAAATTCAGTTGTCTTAGGTTTAAAACTTCCCAATCCATCAATGATAGTACTCATACGAGACATACCATCAATGACAGCACTCATGCAAGCCATAATACTACACTAGCTGAATGTAATCAGTGTTTTTCTTCTTTCTATGGTATCCACGAAGTAGCTACTTTAATATATGTGAGACAGTGTTATTTCCATTTTATTGATAACGAACTGTGTCAGAAAGACAAGAGCAGCCAGAAGATGTGAGCGAGGCAGGGAACTGAGCACAGATCTCCCATATTTATTCTAATAAATATAACCATCATTATTGTCTTGCTCCAAATCCAATATCCTTGCCCTCATTTAAAATATTCCCCACAGACTCCATTATAAAGCTTAGGCTGTCCTGTCATCTTTTTCCCAAATCTTTTATTGATGATGTGCTCTTCCAAGTTCCTTGCCAGGAAAAGAATGAGGCACCAAGATGACAAAGCAAAGTGCAATGGAGTGAAAGAGCCAGAAGCAGTGGAAGAAGACAGCAGTATTGTGAGGCTTCCAAGACATTGTGCATTTTGAAAGCATGGAAATTAAATACAATAATTAATCAATGCAAACTGAGTACTTCCCAGTGCTACCTAGTTTACTTTCACAGGGAACACCACTTTCACAAGAAGATGTTAGCTCAGTGCCTCTTGGAGTTGGCTACATTTTCTAGAAATGTTTCAGAAGTGATGCAAAGCTTTATAACTTATGGAGGACAAAAATAAGCCCACTACCTTCTGATATTTTAAATTCAAGATCAAATAATGATTAGGCCATCTTCAGCTATAGAACAATAAAAAAGTATGCAGATAAAATTATCCAGCCTGCGTTAAGCAAGATATGATACTAGATAAACCAGTGATCCCTTCTGGATTCAAATCTTACACAAGTGCACAATAAGTAAACTGAACAGTATTTGGCACTGTACAATTTCTATAGATTGTGTCGCAACATTTTTCTGCATAGGCTCTGTCCAAGTTATTACATTACATTAACAGTCTGTTGAGTGATGAAGAGATTAACCCACCCAGCTGTTACTGGGATGTGCCAAGAGGTGCATCTGTAACTCAAATAACCAGTAGGTCTCATTTCAGTGCTGAATTCTGGGGTTGCATTCGTGCAACATCCCAAAAGTATAGTTTCATGTAGCAGAATCTGTCTGGATACAAGACTGATGATCAGATAAAGTGTGATCAGCAACGGAGAGAAAAAGCAGAAATGCCTAAGTAGAAGCAGACATGGTAAGTCTTTAGCAGGACTAGAAAGGTTTGCTTGGAATAGGTTCAGGTCTTGAGTACCAGTCATGGGTACATCACTTCTGTTTCCTATATTTAGACTTAAGTCCAAATTTTGAGCAAAGAAAATGAAACTCATGCAACGTTGTCCTAGAGTAAACAGAGGCTCTGCTCTCAGATTTACAATTATATTTACATGAAGAGAGTTCTGATCAGTTCCCTACTGTCCAATGGAAAAATGAAGCAACAGAGAGGAAAGATAGAGGAAGAGCCAACATTTAACGGTAGTATTTGGAACAGGTGTTCAAAGAGACAAGCGATGGATGGTTGGAGGCACAGAAACTGGAAAAAGAGCTTGATGATGGAGTTCTGGATGAAGAGCCAGTGGGAATGAGAAGGGCATACAAAAGCCTGGGAATCCAGCCCTGGAGGAATGAGGGATGAAGATGTACAGACACTGACTGTAGAAAGGCACTGAAGACAAGCAGGTAAAGAACAAGTACTTGGGCTATGCTCAGGGTAAAAAAAAAGAACAACATGGGACAAGAAGCCAGTGGGGCAGTGAGAACTAGACCTGTTCTGCTAAGGACATAGGCTTGGGTTATACTCAGAGTGATAACAGACAGAAAGAAAAGGGGTAGAAAACATCATTGAGAATTGAGCAGAGAATCAACGATGACAAAAAACCCTTTTGGGACTTCTGGGAACCAAATTTCAGTTTCTCATGACTCCTGTGCCATCAGTAGATATCTGTGGAGTCTCACAGTAATGAAAAAAGTATCTTGTATCTTATTCCTCCAGCAGCAGTTTTCACAGAGTATTAATCCATCCATCTCCTTTAACAGAAGAATGGTACAACATGGTGTGGTGGATTTTAAGGTTCCAAGTATCTCATAATTCAGATGGGGGTTAAGATATTCTTATGGGTTCCTATTTTTAAAATGGTAAGTGTGTACTCTTTATCTTTCCCTCTGTTTCTCTGTCTCTATGCCTTTCTCTTTCTCACACAGACACATTTTTAAAATAACTTTTTTAACATGACCAAATCAAGGACAAAGATGTCAGAAGTGCCAGGTTGCCTATATAACCTAATTTTTCCCCATCTTGTGAATGGGTATCATGATGGAAACTAATGGCATGACTCATATACCATTTTTCCCAGAATACACCTGCCTCATACAGTGCACAAGATGGCCTTGCTGTAAGGATGAATCAGAACAGTGTACTGAAGAAGGTTCATTTGGTGAAGAATTTCGAAGAAATGTGCTAAAAAATGGGACAGCATTGCAAGATGAGGAAGAATGGTTAAGGTAATTGGATGTTGGTCTAGAAAGTAGGATTCTATCTTGCCATAAGTTCCCATTGTAGTAATTCAAACCAGGTTTTTTACAGGTGGTCACTAAAAGTATATTCTTCATTTTCTCTGTGACTCACTGAGATGAGGCATTTGAATTTGCAGGAGTGATGAATGCTCAGAGACAGCTGGAAACAGGAAGACCTGAGTTGGAAAAGTTCTGTGTAACAGTAAGGAGTCGAGGCTTTCGGACCTAAGCACCTCAGGCTGATCTTGTAGATTAGTGGCACCTTTTGATCACAGTTTCTCTGGGCCATGGTTCCCCAGCCAGAAAATGGAAATCACATTGTCTTCTGATCTCAGAGGCCTGCAGTAAAGCTAATTTAATGTTTGTTCATCACTTAGACACTATACTGATGATCACTAGGAAAATCCCAAAAGGAAATTAATAGTAATTAATAATTCTGTCTTCAGAGCAGGGCTTAAATACTCTGTAGTAAACAAGGTACGGGGCCACACACTGAACAATGTCAAGAAAACAGAATATTGAACAGCTGCTCATTAAGTGACTATCATATATTCTGTGAACTGAATGAGGAAAAGGTCTTGTAAGAAAAATAGTATGTGATCATGTAATTAAAGAAGTCTTCATAATGCATATGCATTGGGGAGATTAAATTAACTTGCCCTAACAAAGTTAATTCTGGCATGTATTAGCTGTTGAGTATTTGGACCATTTAATGTAGATCAACATATAATATGAAATAACTGAAGATCCTGCTGAGATGTGATTAAAAGACATACATTAACCACCTGTATTTCATTCATCTAGTTCAGAACAGAATTTACTTTTGACTATTGGAAATGCAATATTGGAATGAGTTTTAACAACTGGAATATTGGAATGACTATTTCATTACCAATTATTCCTATTTTCTACAAAAAGTTTGGATCCAGATTTTAGCAAAAATTTTCCTTTAGACAAACAGCAAAAGAGGAAGGTTGAAGTATAGGGACCATCCTCTATGTAATATGTTACAGCACAGTAGTTCCTGCTGCCTACCATTGTCACTCGAATTAATTAAACTACATGAGTTCAACAAGAAATTTATGACTGATTCTCACAGGTAAAGAATATATTCAGCTTCCATTAACTTCAATGTGTTTCTCAGGACCCCAGAAAGTCAGACTGCTAATAAATGTATGAAAAAGAGGTGAAGAAGGGTCAGCTTCAGTGAATACCCATCATCACAGAGTGAGACAGTTCCCCTGAAGGGTTCTGTATAGGACACAGGAAACCACTCCAAGTGAGACATTTGTCCCTTTCTACGAATTCTCCAAGCCTTCTCACCAAAGGGTATTCCACTGGGTCCTCATTATTGTACTTGTTACTGGGCTCACAATTTAAACAGACTGTCTGCAGCTTTGAAAAACTGTAAATAAGAACAGGAAAAAAACCACTGTCCCATTATACAAGCCAGTATTTTGCCGTTGTTGTCTGAAAGTAAATGCAGACCCCTTCTGGGGGCCACTCCCTTATTATATGACTTTCTTGTTTACATTAAGCATAAGTTTTATGTGGTAATATTCCCTGAAAAGAATCAGTTAATTAACCTCTAGAAAAGATTTTAAGAAAATTATGTAGACTCCATCTGACCCTGAAGGGTTTTCTCATAAGACTTAACCATTGACTTTTTGCAACTCATCACCTACTCTTTAAGAAAGCACAGCTTCTTTCAACTTAGTAAAATGGATTTAAATATTAGGATATTTGTAAATATTCATAGAGGTAGAAGGAATTGCCCAAATGCAAGCTCACATTTAACAGATTTCGTGAAATACTTCAACAAATTCTTTACTTAACCCATTTCAATTTTCAGACAGGTTGCACACATAATTTCCATGGCAACTTCTGTGCATACCCTTAGATGCCCACCTTTACCTAACACCTTCTAAGATCTGAACTTTAATTCAAATATTTTTGAAGTTCAGTATTCTAGAAGTCCTTTCTAACAAAAGAAACTATTAATAAAATATTTTTAAAAGTACAGAAGAGGAGAGATTGGCTGTATTACTTTGCTGAATATACAGCTTACACCACTCCAGACAATTCAGGGATTGCAAAAGGGTCATATTACAAGAAGATTAAATTTAGACATGTACATGCTAGCACTGTCAAAACTTCCAATGTACTCAGTGGATATCCAGTCAGTAAAGTCAGTGCAGCCTAGAAAGAGATTCAGCAGGCCAGTCACCTACTGTCCCAACTCCATTGACTAAGAAGGGAGCAAGATACCTGCATGTAGACATCTGTATTTTGGCATCTTAACCTTGAAGAAAATACCACACCAAATTTTGAAACCAAGCCATCACTTTTAGGTGTTGTTACACAGACTACTGGGAAAAAGATGCTGAGACATATAGCTAAGAGGACCCTAAGAGATGTGGAGACAAAACATACATATTTTTATCAGCCCTGTTCAAATACAGGCAAGACTAAGCCAAACCAAACCTTTACCTCCTCTTTTTCATATGGATGAGAGTTCTTGTTTGTGAAAACCACAGGCTCCTTGTGTACACAGGGGTAGATAGATCTGTGTATCTGATTAATTAAGTGGCTTCCATTTGAAATATTCTGTCATTTAAGGATGACTGTCTCCTACATCAGCATATTGAATCAGAGATTGTATCTTGTTCTATGGTTCATTCTTTGCTTTCATTTGCACTCACATATTTAACCCATCACATTTGTAATACATGCCTACACATTTAAGGTAAAATCTCAGTTTTAAAAGATGTTTGCTTTTCTTTAGTGTGCACTGCCTGGCTTACCATGGCTCAAAGGAATTATGTGCCTTGCTGATGAAGAGGCAGACTACATACAAGATTTTGCTTTTCTAATCTCTTATATAAAGAACACTGTCATTTTGCACAGAGCCAGCTCAGAGGGTACTTCGGAACATGCACAGTATACACATGTTCATAAACTTTGGAAGGTTAAGTTGCTGTCTCTCCTGCATCATTGTCCTAGTTAAACCACAACAATCATTTACTATACGCTACCTCTAAACTTTGGATTCCTTGGCTTTGCATTCATAATCAAATTTTAAGATAAAGTGCTTGTTACCATGGAAATACTTTTTCACCCTGAAAATTTTATCACATGGGCATTTCTTTGGGTGTCTACAAACTACAGCAATCATCATTCCTCTGTCATAATTACTATCCCTTATTTCTTAGCAACTTTTAGATATCTTACCCAACATACATTCAGCAGCAGATTTGCAAAGGGCTACAGTGGCAGAAGGATTCCGAATTTAAACACAATATTTAAAATGCAAATAAAATTTCACACCTGCTTTTTTAAGTCCTTTTCACCCATGCCTTTATATTTCAATTTCAGCCATACATTTTATTGCATTGATTTTATTTTAAATACTAAACACACAGTACTGACTATTTCAGTATTTCTGACAATTTCACAGTGTGCTTTGCAAGTTCAAGTTCACTTGCAACAGTCCTGGTATTGCTGTCTTTAAAGTTAAATGCAGTTGCTTAACACAACCATTTGGATCTTACTTTAGCAAATTGTTTTCAGGCTGACAAACATGTTCTATACCTATAAATCTACTTTTGCCTTTAATAGTAGAATAAACTGATTTTACAACACTTGCACTTACAAAGCAATTTTTATTGCTGTTTACACATTTGAAACGACTATAAAAAGACAGCTAAATACCGTAACTCTGAAAGACAGGGAAAATGAGGTAAAGATATTTAGTCAACTTTTGCATGTGATTCAACTTAATTTCATGTTTGCATCTGTGGAATCCATCGTAGTTCTGCTCCCAGTTACTTTTGAAAAACATGCCATCTATTTAAGTGGCAAAATACAGATTTTGGCCAAAAGACATCACTACCTTAACACAGCTAATCTGTTGCAGAGCAGAAATTAGAACACTGATCTTGTAACTTTAAGCTTCTTGCTTAATCTCAGACAGTTCTACAGACTGTATTTCTGAAGCCTGAGGGGGTTTTGCATTTATTTACTGAAGTACGTTTGAGATTATTTTTGGCATCTTTACACTGGGTCATGAAACAGCATGTTTTGGCACCTGCTAGCCTCACTAGCAATCTGCTTACTCCAGGCTGTCATCCTTGTGCTACTCCTGGGTATGTATCTGACAAAAGTCTTGCAGGTTTGCTGGGATCTGGAGTTTTCCAAACAATGGGAGAAGAGCAGCATGTGAAAAAGCTGCATTGGTGTTCAAGTGTTTTAGACATGTCTTTATTTGTTGATTTTGTATTTTAAATATCTAATAAATAATGTTGTTTATTCCTGTATGTTTCATTTTACTGCTTATGGTCGTCGATACTTAAAGCAAACACAACCAAAATAAAGCAGAGATCCTTTCTGCAAAACTCATTTGTTAGCACTTGAAAATATTCATCATGGGGACTTCCAGGCATATTGCACTAACCACCTCATCTACTGGGGAGCTGAACCAATCAAAACCATGGTGAGATCCTGTACATACAGATTATTGGCAGAGACTAGTAAAAAAATTATGCCACTGTGGAACCGGTGTAATAACTGATGGTAGATGTATACAAATTACTTATTCACACAATAAAGTCTTCTCAGTTTTCACATCTTAAAATACTAAGTAGGAGAAGGCAGGGGTGTAATCTTTTTTTAAGAATTATCACCTCATGACTATGACTATGAACGTGCACCCCAGTGCAGTGAAACCAGGAGCTCTGAAGGAAAAGGTGCTTCCTGAAGAGTAGGATTTTTCCTCTGACTTTGAGCTCTTAGTTCCTATAGACTTTAGATATCTGCAATATAGGCATCAACGTCTAAGCTGATCCCTAGGTTTTCTTTATTCTCACTAGTAAGGAATATGCTATTCTACAGTCTGATTCATCTGACATATTTAGATGTCTACCTTCCAAAGAGATGAATCATGCCCTAAAAGCGTCTATTCCTCTCCATTGACTATAAAGGCAGCCTAGCCAAAGACAATTTAGATATAAAAGACATCTACATTAGGACAGATAAATTTCACCCCAGAAGCCATGAAAAGGAGCACAACAAGAGTGAATGCTATTTTCAGCAATATTTAACTTCTGTATGATTTTGAAATAGAAATCCATCCACAAGGTCATCTGGGGACAATACTAGTGAGAGCTGCTGAGCAGCAAGGCCCTGCTCTGTCCCAAACCACAGTGGAGCAGCTCCCTCTTGAAATGCGCAAGGTGACTGTGAAATGGTAGTGTCTACTCCCTCTGCACCTTCCCAAAAATGTGTTTGGAAGAAGAGAGGAAACTTTTAGAGTACCTTTCTTTCTTTAAATTTTGTTTGCAATAACATTAATAAGGACATACTACAGAGTCATAAACTGTATTTGTATTTGTATACAGAAAGGACTGCTGAGCTTGTAAGAATCTGCACATGCTTTGTCCTCCCGCCATGCTTTTAAAAACATTTTTTAAAACAGTTTCTCATTATAGCTTTGATTGACTAGAAAACATGTACCTTCTGTTGACTTTAGCTATTTATTGGATAAGATTCTTTACAGTTTTTATCAAGCATATTCCTTTCCTTGGCATTTTTCAGTGCACCAAAGATGAATCTATTGCTGTAGCAATGTATTTCTACACCTCTTTTCTCTCAGTGTATGCAAGTCTTTTTCTATACGTAGGCTTGTTAATAAAAGCTTTATTTCTGCTGTATAAAAAGCGTAGTTCTGACCTAACTCAACCCTGATCCAAACCCTATTTGACCAATGAAGTCTTTCTCTTAACTCCACTTGGCTTTCAAATTAGTCTTCTGTGTCTTCCTTCGTTTCAGAAAAAATACTTCTGTTAGATATAGCAGCTAAGCAATAAACAGTAATTCATCTGAAGTGGAAAAAAGTAAAATGTGCATCTGTGCTAAATTTTTTTTTTTGCCTACCAAAATTTACAGCCCAATATTCATGAAGACAAAAGAATCATTTAAGATTGCATAACAAACCTAAAAACTGGAAAACTGGTCAAAATAAAGCTACATGATAATCCTTCTTCATAAAATGCCAGAGTAGTAGAAAAGGAGGGATTCAGCCTTTAGAAGCTGTAATGATCTAGCAAAATTATTTTTCACCTCTTCTAATCCAAATACTCCAATACTTCCTAAGTTTTTGCTACAAGAATTATCACCTCTATCATCATCAGCTTTCTCTTAAAAAACATTCTTACTTATGTTGTGTATTCCCCTTGATATGGGACTGGGATTTATACATGTAGCTGCCAGTGCAGTGAAGAGAGACCATGCCCTTTGATAGTGGGTTTAATTTGATTTTAGATCCCAAACAATTTTGAGGATTATTTAGGGATTAGGTATTCTGGCAGGATGAGCTATATAACCAATAAAACACAGAAATCTTTTTTCTTCCTAATTCTTGTTGGTGATATGACCCTGCCCTGGCATTTTTAGCTTTAACATAACTGTTCTTTTTAGCGTGCTAACATCAGCAGCAGCCTGTGATCAATCACAGTTGGCTGGCCCATGCAATATAAACAACATGCCTGTTCACAGGAGCAGAGATGCTGCCTAGAAACTGCAATTTAAAGAGCCTACTGCCTCATTTTTGAAACCACTTAAGTCTGGAGAGAGACAAAGAGAAAGCAGAACAATTTTATGTGATGATTTCTACTACTTAAATTTACAGTGGCAATTTATAAACTGTAAATTTAGCAACATGTGACATTTTGATTGATGAACCTTGCTTTTTTAGAAGGTCATATTAGGAAGACTTACACTGTCAAGAGCTAACATGAACTCGTCATCATGATAGTCTATTTGTAATACTCCGAACTAACATAAGGCATTATTTTGCTTTCTGCATCCCTGCCATTCCATCAATATCC
Organism: Buteo buteo; assembly: GCF_964188355.1. Classification (NCBI taxonomy): domain Eukaryota; kingdom Metazoa; phylum Chordata; class Aves; order Accipitriformes; family Accipitridae; genus Buteo; species Buteo buteo. The sequence continues at coordinate 20,238,301 of NC_134187.1, read as the reverse complement.
TTCCATAAGAACAGTATGATAGAGAAGTCTAGAGAATTCATTTCAGCTAATGAGGGAAGCTAAGATTTCTGACTACTCAGTTATTTAAGTGGGGTAACTAAGATACCGGAAACATGGAAGGACACCTGATTCTGCTTCAAAAGCAGAGAAAATACAGTCACAGTCCCTGATCCTTAGGTCTTACTGAATTTTGCTCAATACTTAGCTAAGTGTCTTGCAGGAAGTTTGTGGCATAGACAAAACCTGAACTCATCTTTCCCAACTCTAAGCTAATTGTCTAATTAATGGACCAGACTTTTCTCATTCCCTGAGGCACTGTAGAACAAGCAGGAAGAATATAAAGCTGGCTAAGAAGAATGTTGCATACCAGGGATTCTATGCTGCCTAATTAGGGTTGCTTTACTATGTCTTTTCACCACCATAGCAGGGCAAACCGAATAAAGCAGCAGGGATAAAGTGCCTCAAGATCCCTAATCTATGATATTGTCCTCTATGGGTCTGCATCCTGTAAAAGACCAGAGCATCCCCTGAAGATGTCAAACAACTATATTAAAAAATGTTTAAGATGCTGTACCTTTCATTGGGTCCATAACATATTACAAGATGGAGCTTAATATAAGGCTCAGAATGATGTTTCTATCTGTCATCAGCTGAAGTGAGCAATCCTCACAAAGACCATTCACACAAAGAAGGGAGCGTACATGAGGTTTTCAAGGTTTAGTTCCTGTTTCAAACTGATTTACTTATCTATAGTATGTACAGCTTTTTGTATGTTAGCCATGCCAGGTATCTGGAATGTAAAGATAGTAATTAACAAAATGTGTGTATCTGATATTCCTCTGCAGATATAAGATCAAGTTTTAGATATACTTTATGCAGGCAAAAGAAAACAACAAAAATCACATGAGTAGGATTTAGCCTGCAAGGTTATGCCCTTGCAGAACTGCAAGAGTCAGTAAGACTATGAGAAGTTCTATTTGTAAAATATCAAATGTAAAGAAGGCAAATTTTTCAATTCAGACTCTGGGGCTGTTGGTAACTACTTATGAGTTATCTCTCTCTTTGTGTTGGGGCAGGAATGATTTTATTTTTTTCCCCCCTAGGCACATGGTTCCTTAATTGTCTTGTTCTGTGGAAGACTCTACAACAGAAAGATCCTCTCGTGAATCCATTTAATTTTCTCATGTACATTCCCTCACTTCTCGAACTTTAAATTTATTTTATTTAGCAGCCCACCAGAACAGACTACACAGATTTCTCAGGATCCTAAAGCACAGCGCAAGAAGTTCTATGACCTCAACCTTTCCAGCTGAGAATCCATTTAATCATGCCTTGCATATTCTCATCCCACCTTTACAGATTATTTTACTGCTTTCTTCTTCTTATACTTGCATTTCAAATTACTATTGCTTTTCACTGCAATATGCTGTGTCTCATCAACTCATTACAGTAAATTGGCAAAAAATAAATCAAAGTTTTCTCCTATATTTAATCTACATTTTCCCTACAATAACTTAATTACTATGTAATATAATTAATTGATTCATGCTTCATCTTATTTTAGCATAGAATTCCTGAGCCTAACTACATTCATAACTGCTGTCCATCACCATCATCATCAAAGGAACCAAGTCAGTAGACCAATATGTTGTATATGTGTCTCTTTCTTATAAATTATTCAGCTTTCAACTGAACTTTTTCCTGAGTTTCCTTTGAGGAGTGGGACCTATGGCTATTAGCAGAGTTTATTACCCTAATAAGTATTCTGATGTTCTTCTGGGAAAACATAGGGGATATGCAGGAAAATAATAGCACAGTTGTGTCCTGCTATATTAGTTAATAAAGGTCTGTAAAAAATGGATCCCCAACAGCTGCTCAGCATGGAATCTGATACTAGCCTTTTGAACTTCTGGCCAATGCATAGGTTCTCCAAATAAGAATTCAGTAAAAGAAATAGGATGCAGAAAAAAATCTCTGTGATGAACACCAAGGGAACACCATCTATTTTCTCTATATGCCCCATACATGGAATGCAAACATATCCAGCATTTTGCACAAGTTTGCAAGCAATGCTTAAGAAAAATGCATTCTTCAAAACTGAAATGGGTTTTATCATTACCAGCCTCTGAATTCAGTTCATCCACGTTTTGTACACTTATACACTCGGTTTACATGCTCATTTGTTTTTCCTGCCAGCATGTGATAACTACAGTGATTGCCTGGAGGTAGGATGACACTAGGGGAAGCCATACTTTATGGGTAAGTATATACAGAAAGAAACAAATAGCAAGTTTTCCAACCTATCCAACCTGCACAGCTGACTCTACTGTTACAGTTTAATGAAAAAAAATTCCTATTTATTTACCATTAACTAGTACTACCTTTCTCATTTTACAGTAAAAAGAATTCCAGTGCATTCAGGTCCAAAAGAATTCAGGCACTCATTCCTGCTCCGTGTAACTTCAGCAGCAAGAATAATAAATGCATCATCTAATTTAACTGCAAATGACTCTTTTAGCATGAATTGTCTGTTTAAAGATAATACACAACAGAACTCTTAGCTGCATCCCAGAAGTCTTGCAGCACCAGGCAGATAAGATCACAGTGGTTACCAGGAGTAGCAAATGGGAAAAGCACTACAGGAAATGAACTCTTGTCAATAATCTCAAGAGAGTGCTATATTTAGGTCAATTGTACCTGAAATCGTTTGGTGGGGTAATTGCTCTTTGGTCCAGACTCTGCTCTCTGAGCCTGTCAGAGTGCTTGTAGGTCCACTGGATTGGATTCACCAATTTTCTTCCAGATTCATTTTCTAAAAGAAAAAAAAAAAAAAGAAAAAAAAAAAGAAAAAAAAACCTTTACTAAAGGATAGCAAGCTTGCCAGGAACAGAGAAAATCACTCATGTTATTTTAGCTTTTAAAAATAGGTTTTTGATAAATGCATTTAATATAAAACCATGTTCCAATATCCAACTGATTTCCTCAGTTTTCTAGAACAGAAATTTATTCCATTATTCAGACTTTTTATTTGGCTCTGCAAAGACTTTCCATATCTGTTAAATATCTAAGGTGATTTAGAGCGATCTTTTGCTTTTGCTGATCAGTTAATAATTAGTGCAAAATTAGAATTGTTCTTAAATCCTATGACACGTCCCAGTGCAGTATTATTCAGGCTTTAATTCGGGTGGAGTCCTTGTCTGCTTATTGTTTAATAATTTAAGATGTTTTATGCATGTATTCAGAGGAATGTGATAAATTCAGTTTTAGGAATCCAATCTAATGAGCCACATATTGACCCTTTACAGCAGTTAGGTGGATTCATACAGGTAGCAGAAAACAGCACCTAGTCCTTCTGTCTTATGATTTCTTAGAAGAAATATAATATTCTGCTTTGATAGCACAAAGTCTCCAGCAGTACTATTCCTTCTTCACATTAAAGAGTCAGTATTAATAAGATGAATTTTAAAGTAAGGAAAAGCCTCCTCTAGCAGCTATTCAGCATGTGTTTACCTTCTACACAGAGAGATACAGCATCATATTTGTAGTCATTACTCAGTGCTTGTGATTAGTGTCTACCGTAATTAAAGAAAATGTCATGATGTGACTACACTCCTGAAGAACAGAAATGTACTTTTTATTTAAAATAAAATTACAAAGGGAATAGGATACTCTGCTGAAAGCTGCAGTAGGTGCACCAGTTATTTTAGCTATTGTTTCTTGTGTAGAACTTCAAATTCAAAGATACTCATTAAACTGAGTAGATGGCAATAACAGACGAAGTGTTAATGGGGCAGCAGTGGAGTGTGTCAGGAAAATGAAGAGACCCTGAGGGGCTCACCATGCTGTTTATGCTCAGCTAAATTCAGCAGCGTTACCATAAATCCTCTAAAAGATACTGTACTCCATTTCTTATATGACATTTTTCAGGCAAGGAAATATTCTACAAGATTAGAAAATGGGAACAAAAATAAGATTAAAAACTATTTTCTATTTAACAAACTGTTTGCATGTAAACACACTAAGCAATATTCCATTATTACTTTCTTGCAATTTTATAAAAACAAAGAGAGGGTCTTTTCATCTTCAAAATAATGTGTGAATCTAAGCGAAAATTTCTGAAATTGTACACAGGAACAGAGAATTTAAAAACCGAATCATCATTTCTTTCATAAAATTCTTTTATAATTCAAGGATCAGGTTTCAATATCAAGTTCCTCCATACATAGTTCAGCTGGCTAAAACAGTTACGCACAAGCCCAATAACTTTTCACAAGGGTCCAAAATGTTCGATTTCTAGTTTGTTTTTTTTAATTCTAAGGTGGCATTCTAAGGGAGCAAATTAATCTCAGGAAATATATATAAACCATTAATTCCAATAATCTACTGCTTAAAAAGAAGTATCATATATACAGTTCTGCATGCATCTTTATGGTGACCTTAGTGTGCCTCTTCTGTTTGATCTTAGGAAAAAACTATTCCTACGTAAGGATAGACGGATTTATTGTCAAGGAGAAAATGGCCGTAACGCATTGTGTAACTTCAATTATAAACTTAGCTGCAGGTAAGAAGTAATCGTTTAGACAGTAAAGGTACCAACAAGACTGTGGAATGCTTATTATAGTCTATTTTTTTCTATTTTTGTTTAAACGGTACATGGCTATTCATCATTTCGAAGTTGGGGGTAGCGTTGCAGAACGCACCCCGTGCCTGCGGCACTTGGGCTTCAGCACCAAGGCTAAGCGGCCGCCGGCGGCAGCCCAGCCAGGGCACGCTCAGCCATGCTCCGCAGTAACATCCACTCTGCCCAATAACCCTGAACCTCCGTTTTCCAAAATGAAAAGACTTTATTTTGGAGGTGGTGCTCCGTATAGCCTAATTTGCTGCTGAATTTAAAATATGTTTAAAAATTAAAAAAATGGGGGGTTTCCTTTTTTTCTCCCAATGACATCGTGTTGAGGTCTACTTCAGACTGTTGATTACTTGAAACAATGAGAATTAACAGATCTAAAAATGAATCAGTTGTTAAAATATGTGAAGACAGAGCTAAGGGGCTGACAATGCTGGCTGCCGCTACGTGCTCCTGACCCTCCATTTCAAATCTGAAAATCTGATAACCAACAGCACTCTTGTGTTTATGGGGAATACTGTTTTGCATATACAAATCAAGTCTCCACATGTGCGGTACCTATTCAGAGACCTGCCTCAATTTCAGCTTGGCAAATGCACATGCAGACATGGGCAACTTGCTTGCCCCTGAGAATTCTGGAAAAATAAAGTCCCCACAATTTTCCATTAAAACTCTGCTAATGATAAAAATGCTTTCTTTCAGGAGCCCAAACAAAAAATTCAATTACCCTTGCAGAAGTAGAAATATAGGCTACTTCTGGGAGGCTAATGTAGAGACTCTCCTTACCGCTTAGCACCTAAGAAAAGCATATTTAAAAGAAAGATTAAATGACATGGCCTCTGAGATGCCCTAAGCAATGCACTTATTACGAGAATGGCAAAAAAACCTGGAACAGATACTTTATCCTTATGAGCCGTAGATATTTTAGTAGCAGCCAAGAAAATTCCCACAAAGAGGTTAAATTCTGACTGATGCTGAGAACCAGCAATTCCCACAGAGGTCATAAAGAGCTCCCAGTTCTTATTATCCCTGAAGGTACAGAAGAAAAACTGAACCGGTAAAATAAAATCACAAGGAAATGTCCAGCTCCACCTCACTCTCATGTAAACACCGCCTGCCTTTAAGAGGTTGCGTACTTCCTCTAGTCTGAGTATTTCAACAGTACTGGTCACTTGAGCTGTCTTTTGCAGTAATTTAATTTGTTCTACTGGTTTTTTTCGGGGAAAGATGGAACAATTACAACTATTTCCAATAGTTGGGATAGTTTAAAAAAATGTATTAAAAAACTGATTTCATATTAATATTTACAAGATATCTGTGATTATGGCCAGATTTTAGCAGATGACAGTTTACATAAATTTACAGACACTAAAGTCATGCTTCTGATTATTCAGAATAATGTATAAATAAAAATACAGTGGCCTTACTCCTGCTTCTGCTGACATTAGACAGACTTCTGTCATGCTTTTCAATGGAAAAAATATCATAAACGCAACTTCTAGAAACAAACATTAAGTCAAAGGTCAAGAAATATAAAGACAAAAAATTAAGTTAAAAAACATTAGCTGAGTAAGAAATAAAATATTTCTCAATTAGAATATGAAATTCTGAATCCAACTGTGAAAATGAAGAACTTAATACAAGGTGAAAAAATCTTTTCCCCATCATTACATATTTAGTGTACTACCTTCTTCCATCAACAACACATTTAAAACTACAAAGAACTGTAATAATTTGTGGGTCTTTACATGAACTTTTAGGTATATATAGATAGTCTTAGTGCCAATTCTGCTTTGAGATAAATGTTTCCTAGACTTATAAAACACTATTATCTATAAATAAAAACAAATGATTAAGAAAAAGTGCTCTGAAATATAAAAATATAGCAAAGTGAATGCCCTCCATCAGAGGAAGAAGATACCCAAAGTTGACATTTAGTGCTCTTGGAAAATTTAAGAATATCAGCACTGAAAGCAGCCAGTCCATGAGCATCCTTGTTAATACTGGATGTCGTGTTTTCTGATGTCAAGTGTAGCTTAGCTAGGATTAATGGTTCAAAGAATCAGTTGCTGCCAAACAAGGATTTAAAACTAATGAGGAAAATACACAACTGGCACTGAGGGGAGTTTTTGGAAAGGCTGCATGCATTCCTCAAACAGTGGATAAACAGTTATCTCCTGAATGTGAGGCACACTGGAGAAAGTGGAAAACAGTGCACTAATACCTGAGTGAAAAACCTGTGGACTTTCCCGATTGCAGAAGGCAATGAGGATGGTGAAAACACAAGGGAAGTCTTTGCAGCGTTACTTGTGGCTCTTCGAAAGTGAGCAACGTGTCCAGTGCCAGGACAATATGGAATCTGATAATTGTCTTAAGGAGGAGGATGGCACTCCAACAGGATTGGATGAGTCAGAATGTTGTCCTTTATCCTGTATCTTAAAACCCTACTACAAAGCAAATTATGTTAGGAGAAAGGCTGTTACATTAAAAGCTGTTGATTTGGAGGCATTTCAAAAGTCAACAAATAGCTTTTTGTGTTCAGATTCACCTCCTCAATACAGTGTTATCCAGAGAGCCAGAGCAGAAGAAAATCAGGCAGGTAATCAAAGCAACTTGCCAATGATTAAACAAAGTGTAGGGCAGGGAACTGATCTACCTTTCTGGATCTTTCCTGCTGTTTTCTGAAACAAACCAGAGGTAGTGATGGCATCTTAAGAAATACAATTAATTAGACAAATGGAAGTGCAGAATATATAGCATTAAACTACAGATTATAGACCTATACACTGCAGACAATGAAATATATACAGCAAGAGTTATTAGCAGATTTAGTTTTACCCTCCTACACTGACAACTACTGGAGAAGAATTTTATTGTAAGTGAATGTGGTGAAGTGTCATGTGTTACTGATGTGCCTACAGTGCCAGATTTTGGGCAGAGCTGTTTACACAGTCTACTGTGCACCAGAGTCAGAACTACCCAATGACTACAGGTGAAAGTGCTGAGCACCTACTGACTTCTCTGTGGGTTAAGGCCCAGTTTTGCCATCTGTTGTCATAAGGGGTTGATTTTTTTCCTTTAATCCTTAACTGAAGTTATTTAACAGCAAGACCATCTTTTGAATAAAATGAAGGTAAAAGTGCAATACCCAGCATACTATTAACATAAAGAAGCATAGAAGTAGCCTTCTCAGTACAACAAAAAATAAGCAATAGAGCCTGGTCCAGGAAACATACTATATTCACACATTGGATCCATTTCCTGTGTCTCAGTTTGATGGTGACTTAAAAGGGCCTATCATGTACCTAAGCCATGTTTAAAAAAACCTGACACATCTTTAAAGCCTAATGAGCAAGGATGCCATTAGAGACAGACAGGTAGATAGTTATTGATCTTTATCTTTTATCCACCTACGTACTTACAAATGGTGAAGGAGGAAGGGCACACAGAAGCCTTACTATTATTTTGCCATGTGCAAACAAGCTTGATTGAATGGTGATTTTTTTCATATGTTACTCTGCTGAGATCTGCTTTACTGTTGTCAGAACAGAAAGGAGACATGTATGGGGAGATCCTCTTTCGTCGTTTTACCCTGTCACTCCAACAGCTGTCACTCTGAAGCTGCAAGTTCTTATGTCCCTTGACCAAGACAAACTGATATATTCCAATTGATTCCTCTTTAAAATAGTAATTTATATGAAGATACTTAATGTTAAGATTCTCAGAACCAACAGATAAACTATGTGTAACTGAATTATATGCAAAAGAAAGTCTATGTTAGTGCAATACTGATTTCAAAGAACTGAATGTGGAAATGAAAGCATTGAGATTACTTTGTGGTCATATTGCAAATAAGTGTATTAGTAGGAAATATATGAGCAATATTCTTTTCAGCATGTTTATAGTACATTATACAAGCTAATGCTAAAATACTACTCTGGACCTGAAAATTACCATTATGTATACTCAGTCACAATGATTTACATCACAGAAAGTATTGCTGTGAATGAAACTTACTGTTGATTTGTACAGTACTCATGAAGATTTGTTTGAAATAAAAATAATTGATCTTTTAGTGACGCTTGACAAAAAAAGAAAAGTGTAAATAATGTTTACAAACTGGTCTATGTTTACAATTATATTTAGAGGAAGACAGATCCTGAAATGAAGACTATTACTTACCACTAGTTATTCATTGCCCTTTAATTGTTTTGTCGTTTTAAAGACAGCCAAATCAAAACCTAAAACAATACGTGATCATTCACACACTAAGAATAACTGTGTGTAAGTGTAATCAGAAAGGGTAGCTCTCCTCCAAGGCTGACATTGGTCTGCATGGACAACTGGAAAATACTTGAGAAAAATTAACATGGTCTAGTGATCGGATTTCTTTGCAAATGATTTGTGAACAGATTAGAGCACTAAATTAATCCCAAATTGCTTTTATAGTAAAAATGTAGCCATGGCTGTTACTCTCTTACGTTAAAGCATTTTATGGTTTCAGACTATTTCTTAGGTGACTTTAGCTCAGAAACCCACTCTTCTTCCCTCCCCATATTTCACTAATACTGTCAGGTAAGAGAACAATAACTGGTATCACTACTTAAAGCAGTGCCTCAAATGCAAAGCTGGGGTATACCACAGTTAGCTGGAGATAGACAAGGCAACTGCTACAAAACAACACAATGCAAAACCTCTAATAGCACATAAACAGGAAAGCAAAATATGCTTATGAACATATGTGTTAGGAGGACAAAGCCTTGGTGTCCTCTGATGCAGGTAAAGGAGACTTCAAATGGGTCATGGGATGTTTGTAGGGTGAGTTCCTACAACAGATTGATTTCTAATAGTGTCAAAAGTAGAAAACTAAATGTAGAGCATTCTTGAATGGAAGAATAATCTACAGATGCAGATATATAGACAGGTGTACAACTTGTCCCCAAAGGTACAAAAAATACATCATTAATAAAATGAGATATGTTTACAATCCATTATCAAATATACTACAGTGTGCTTCACCCCTGCGCTGCTTAATTTGTATCAAAAGAGAAGACAAAAATGCTTGAATAGCAGGTAGAACAGGTGTTGAATAAATAACTTATAGATTAACAGATACTGCACAGTCAGACAAGCTTAAGATCTGTTTAGATTCAAAAAGATTTGTAATAAGGCCATAACAAATAGAGGGCCTGGCCTACAAGAAGGTGTAACAAAAAAACACAGGAATACTTCCATTTATAAATGAAAGAAGGAAACTTATGCCCTTTCACCACCCCCCTTTAATAACAGAACTACTCACATACACTCATTGTAGTGTCCAAGAACTTTGGGGTTCTCAGTGGAAACAAGTAATTGTTGATGACTGACTGCACTGACTGGAAAATCATAATACAGAAGGAGATAACTTAACATTCTGTATGGTGCCAGAGAAGGTAATGGCCTTTACAATGGGCACAGTAGAAGCAGAGTCAGGTAAGACACTCTTCCCTTTACTGTAAAATTGTTCAAGACTTTAAAAAGAGAGAGAGAGAAAGAAAAATATTTCAAAATAGTCAATGGTCTCATGCAATAGACTGAGCTATGGGTGATAACACAGTCAGCTCCCTGCCACATGCCAAAAAGTCATGTCACGACAAGTCTGAAAATACAGCACAAGATGGGCATTCTTTTTCCTGGATGTGAAAGGAAGAAGGGAGTGGAAAAGACAGGTGAAATTAAGAGCCAGTGCTGAGAAGATGTTGAAGACCACATGTTTCTATTGTCAAGCAAAAGACACAAAGCAAAGGAGAAAAGCAAGAGGGAGAGATGAGGGCAGAGATTAAGATGTCTGAGTGTTGGGTGAGTGAGGCAAATGGGAGAATTTTGAGGAAAAGATGATAGAAAAGCAAGCACGAACGGGTGCTCAAGAAAATTAAAGCAGATCTTATTAACATTCTTGTTAAGGAAGCTAATGAGATATGTGTATAAAGGATGAAGGTTACTAATAGGGTAAGAGAAGGATTATTAATGTGAGCTGAAGCTTTCAAATAAGTACCAGAGGTAGTGGCAAGAAGGTCATAGGAATGCCAGCTGAACATTTTTCATGACTTGCAATATTTTAACTTTTATAATAAAGCATTAAGGTGATTCTTGGTATTACAGCTGCTATGTTAGGTGCTCATACTATCCAAAAACAGCCTACATAATGTAATATTTGATCGCCGTGCCCAGTATGCCTCAGACCATCACCATGATTAAGGTAATGCTATCAGGCAGCTTCTACTCTTCACCTCAGCAAGTTTCAAAAGCTTCTATTCACTGCCACATTTCACTGTTCTAGCCCGGCGGCTGTTGTTTTCATTCTTTTCCTCATAGTTTACTGGTTTGCGACAGATTTGCAAAATAGTTAAAATGCTTCAAGGTTTTCTCAGCATGTTCTGCTTTGATCCAGGTCTCATTCCCACAAAGGAAGTAATTTTATAAGTCAAAGATCCTGACTAAGGACACAGAGGATGACAGCCTGCCCTTTTTCTACTGCAAGTCCTGGACAGGTACGGGTTGTTTGTACCAGGCACTGTGAAAGGTAATGGCAGGTTCCCCTCTTGGGGCTGAGTTGCCACTCAAATCTCAATGTAAGAGAGGGGCTGTTGCAACAGGAATACACTGAGAGCAGGAATGCACCTCAAAAGGCTGCCATAATGTACACAGGTCCCTAACATTTCTGCAAGAGGAGTATCAGCAAGTGCAAAGGTATCTGGCTGCACCTCAGCTTTCCAGTAATAACTGTAAGAGATGCAGTGAAGAACTACAGACACTTGTTTGCAACTCTTGAGCCTTAGACCTCGAGTGTGATTATTTTCTTGGCTTCAAAAGACAAGTGACTCTGAGACCCAAAGTCTTGGAATTTTTTAATTGTCTTTGAGGTAACTTTTGAGGATCTGAACCTGAATGTGTTAAGTCAGTCCCCAAGAAACACTTAATATTAAGAGCAGAATTTAACACTGGTATTGGAAGTATATTAGGAGACCTACTATGTATGACTAAAACCAAGATGTATTTACAACAGATTCCATCTTGTTCCTATTCAAGTCAACAAAAAAAAATCCTACTTTTTGTAAATAGCAGCAACATAACATCCATAAGTTTAGGTAAGAGACACTTTTAAAGTCTCCCCTTGTGCTACCCAATTACCTGAGGACTACAGTATAAATTAAAACAATTGTTACCAATTTAGATTGATTCTCCTTTGTTGCCATTTATTAGTATTGATATAGAGATCTATTACTGAAATGAGGATAAGTTAGGCCCTAAAACTACAGGCAGTTTAACATCATCAGCTTAAACCTCAGATTTTTTTCCTGTGTATTTTAAATAATCGGCACTACTCTGAATCAAACATTTATTGCAGAAACTCAAAGACTTCTCACCTAACTTTTCCTAGGGGTTAATCAATAAGGCTAATTAAAAAAACCTGCAACCTTCAATCATTCAGTTGCTCAGGACATTCAGTAATACCAAATGCAAGGAGAAAAGGCTCTCCACTTGTCATGATTGAGAAGCTTCAAGAAATATTAAAAACTAAGTGCAGGTATTTTGGCTTGACAGACAGACAGCAGTGTAAAAATATGTCTGAGTCACATCAGCTATGAATCTTCACGTGCAAAGTTGGTGACAGCCTAAACAGTTGTGACTGAAAAAGGACAGCAGGATTCCATAAATGTTTCTGTTGCTTCAGATGCTGGCAAAGATACAACCACAGCAATAACCTACAGGTAGTCAACCAAGTGCTATTGTGTTACGAGAGCAAGAGAAGTACCAAGGGCTCAGACACAAGCATGGTGAATACGAGACAGGCACAAAGACTGTCAAATGGAGAGGAAAAGGCAGAAGTACTAAGGCAGAGGGAAGTAAAGATTATGCGTATCATGGCATATGTTACCTATAATGCAAAATTTCAGTATGCAAGTCTTATTTACAACACACAAAACACCCTTCATTGAAATTTGTGAACTTGTCAATATAAAAGTCATTAATGTTTTCTTTCTAAAGATATGATTTATAATTGTTGAAGTATATTTCCACTGTAGAAGCCTTTGTGACTATTTTAAATGTACATTCATCTTCATTTAAAATAAACAAAATATGCTGTAATGCAAAAAGGTTGAGAAAACAAGAGGATTTAAATAAAACCCAAACATACAGTTTTGTCAATAAGTATCATGAAACAGCTGACAATTTTTAAATAGTTGAAAGGTTAGGGAAATGAGAAAACAATTTTCCATCTCCTTTCCCGAGACTCCTATTCAAGCAAACAAACAATTATAAGAAAACATGCAAAAAAAAAAAAAGCATTAATGAACTTCAATAACTGTACTTGATCACAAAATCTAGTCAGCAATAGGCTGCTACCATAAGGTAAGACAGGTTGCAGACAGTAGTCCTTTATGTAAAAGCAAATGTCAAAAGAAAAGCTCTGATATTTGGTTGTGGGCTCCCACTTTTCACATAGGCATTTCCTAAATCCATGTTTGATGAGCTTCTCCAGCTATAAATTCTGTAAATTCCCTCTGGAGCAGTGCAGAGTGTGCTTCATGAAAATGTCATCTGCCAGCGCTGCAATTACTCACACTCCAGCAATCATGTGCACAATGCAGAATGGGTCGAATTCAGGTGAGAACGAGAACCAGCAATCAAGCCTCTGGAATTGAGAACAAAGCCATTTTCTTTCATTTGCCATCAACACAACCATCAAGGCCTTAATTACAAGGCAAGTGTCAAGCCTGGCTGCTGAAAGGCTTATTATTATACAGCTCAGCTTCAAATCAGTTTTGTATTGATGAACTGCAAAAATGAGGAAGCCAGCTTAGCCCCACAAGAAAAGAAACGGGGACTAACTGATTATGTGATTGACAGGAAAAAACAAGGACATTTAAAAATATGTTTTTAGGCAGTAAAAGAATTAGTAAACAGCACACCTAAAACCTTTCTATAAACATATTTTCTATCTCAACAGCAAATCTGGGTGGTCTGATAATTCAAAGGACACTTCCTTTAGTTGAGATCATTGTAGTATCCACAAAAGACACAGCAAAAAGACTCTCTTTAGGTCATGCATTATTTTTCAGACAGTAAATGCATGTCTGTGAGTGTTTTCATTGCCCCCTTATATCTAACTGCATGTCTATACCTTGAACAGAGATATTAAGTGAATTGCACATGTATTCACAAGCCCTTGCCCAACAATAACCTATTCACATTAGATTAGTTGTATTCATATTGAACAGCAGATGAGAAATCATCATTTAGTAAGCAACAGGATTGATTTATGTTGATTCAATCGAATTATCAGTAAGTACCGCATTATAACCAAAAGCCAAATGTCCTCTCTTTTACCATTTTCTATATAAGACTTTTAAGCATGACAAATAATGAATAAGCTGTTAGAACAAGGCCTGAATTTGGAACTGGCTGTTGACACAATATGACTGTTACCGTAAGTATTAAATCTTGTTTTGTCTTTTGGTTTTTTAAACCCATATCCTGACTTAGCCTCTGCATGTCTTATGTGACTGGAGAAATAATGTGCTTAGCTCATTGGTCTGCCTTTTTGATATCTAAGATGAATAGGCACATGTAGAGCAGGTAGGAAACCATTTAGGTCAATGAACATTTTACCATCAATTTTATGCATTTTACCTAGAATCGTGACAGTACATAGCTCTTTCTTTACCCATTGCTGCATCCAGTAGATATACAACACAAATACATTTTTTTTCTCTTACAACACACCACATCCTGAAAATTTCAATGGGTCCTGTTTCAGCAGGATATTAAAGAGTTTGAAATCAAAGGCATGAGAAAATAAACATTAACACAAAAAAGAGGGGACGTGACAGCAACAGTCACATCTCTATTTTGTCGTTCACTTTCATTGGTTATAAGCTGGATTTATTTCCATGGGATATATAGATATTATATACAACACATAAAAAAATCAAATACTCAAAGTTAGGAAATTGCAGAAAGATAATACCTGCTGAAAAATATCCAATATATTTTATTGGGGAAAAAAGAAATTAAAAAAATTTCCAGATTAAAAATTGATGGAGATTTTCGGTTTTAAGGGGGGAAAAAAGTAGTCAGGCTTCTAGGCCATGTATTTGAAACATTCAGGTAATTTCAATAGGGGTTAGGCAATTTTACTGTATCTGTTTCTACTTGAATGTTTAGACACCTAATTATTTTTTTACCTTTTTTTTCAGTTTCCATTGAAAGACAAAGCACTGAATAACTAACTCCCATTTTGCCATTGAAATAATCTAGATATAGGAATAGTGTAGAAAACTCTTATAAAAGCTGCATTAGTTTCAGTTTTCCTCAGGATTATTTTTATTATTTGTACTTATATAACTCCTTCCTTCCAAGGAATTTTAAAAGTCCACCTGATTGATTTCAATCAAGCACCATCCCTTTCATTTATGAAGAGGTCTCCACCTCTTCATAGCTCAATTTAGGGTTCTAAATCACAAGCCATATTATTGTACCACAAATATCCATACAAGTGACACTTTTCTTAGCCTTTTCTTATTTAGAAATAACTGACAGAACAACGCATTAGTTCCTCAGTGTCAAAAAAGTAAAGAAACTTCTAAACCTGCATTCTGTTGAGTGAACCTTAATACAGAGTATAGCCAAGTATCATGGATTGTACATGTAAGACAATTTGTTGAAAGCATTATGAAATGTACATAAATTGAAAGATTACTGAAAAATGTCATTCCCATATATTGTTAAAAATCCCATGCTTGGGTATCCAGATCAGAAGACTGCTGCATTACGTCTGAAATCTAAAAGTAAAAAATATTTAAACAATTGTTAGGGGTAGCACCAGTAGGTATGTGAAGAACACTGAGGTGCCTAAAGACAAATGGAACTGGTACCAGTGGCTTATCAGAAGTTTACTGGCATAGTTTGATGTTCTTGATGTGGTTAGACTGCAGTAGCTTAAATCCTTGGTTTGGTAAGGGCAGAAAGAAGGCACTTCAGCAAAAAGACATAAACAACATTTACTGTTGGGAAAGAGAGTTGTGTCATGCTCTATATACTCAGACACCCAGATATCTTACAACAGAATCTAATAGGTTCTAAGAATAAAATGAAAAGTAAAATGGAAACTGGCAACAGATCCTTCTGTGGAACCCATCTCTGAAAGTCCTTTCAAAGCAAACAATATTCATAATAATGCAGATTAATTACAGGAATAAGTTAATATTTTTCTAAAGTAAACCCTTTAAGAAAGCAAACTAAAATTTTCAGATGTAGCCAAATGATTTAGGAGCCTACATTTTTTTCTTCAAAGGAACTTAAGATCTTAGCAGGGTAGAATACATCCATACACTGGATCATTATGATTTCAGAAATGTTCCTGTTTTGAGGGACTAATATAAGAGGACAGTAAGAAAATAAACAAGGAAAATAAAAAAATAATGTAATAGTGTAACTAACGTTCTCATATATTTACTATCACATGCCTTTCTTTTCCCTACAGACATCTCGCCTCATTTCAGAGTTCCTATTTTCTCCCTCTTTATCCTCAACAGGAGCAGCTTTTTCTTCAGAAGTAATAGACTTCTGCTCTGTGCATATGTTGAGGGAATTACATGAGACAACTGCTTTCTTCAAGTTTATGTATAAATTTATTTATATTCCATGCAATTTGGGGGATTCTTCATATATTTATAGTTAAGCATGTGCCTAAGAACCTTGCTAGATTGTCAGAACAAGTGCAAGACCCTAACCACTACCTTCTGAACTCTGCCAGTACAATACTAGTTATCTCTGACATCCAACATACAAGAGATTCTTTTAGATCACATTACCTAAATACTGCCTGGTAAAATTGAATTACCACCATTTAAAAGCAAGTAAACAGAAGTAGTTCTCCAGCTATACAATACAGTGGAAGAAAAACCAACAAAACAAATAAACCCAATCTTACTTTTAAAAAAATTTAGTACCTTTTATGTGAATCAACATATTTTTAAACTTAGAAATAACCAGGCATACTTGGGGTGGGAAGGGAAAGGGAAATCTTTTCTATGTAATTTGAGGATACCACCTACAAAAAATCAAATGGAATACTGCTTGCCCACATTAAAATTGCCACTATGGCAGAAAAAAAATATGTTTACACTGAAAAGGACAGTTGCTGTTCTAAAAATAATTTTTGTGAAACTGTTGTTTATAATTATTGCAACAGTGTATTCCTACAGTTAGGACTGCACCAACATCCACTTGGCAGGCAGCAGGAAATCATACTGAATACAGAGCAACTGCAAGCCAACACCTCTCATGAGCAAAAGGCTGCATAAACTTGAGTGAGCTATTGACATTTCTAAGCTTGAGTTTCATTGTGTATCATGTAGCTGAATAAAGGAAAACTTTTTTTTTTAAATTTACACGGAAAGTCACTTGAAAATGCAAAAAAAATGGAGGATTAACTCTTAATTGTTTTTCAAGGTTTCCAAAAGAGTCTATGAGATTTTTGGAGCCCACAAAGAAGATGGACTCGGGATGAAAGGAGGAAATGGACAAAACCATAAATGTGTTACTTTCAGTTGTTTGAAGGCCTTAACACAGATTTAATTCTAAAAGCTCGTGATTGTTATATGTGGCTTGTGACTGAGTTTTGCGTATTCAGCCAAAGATGTTACTCAGTTCCTGACATAACTATGGGCTGCTGCCATTTAAAGGACAGATATTTTTATCATTTCTTA
Source organism: Buteo buteo (assembly GCF_964188355.1). Lineage (NCBI taxonomy): Eukaryota > Metazoa > Chordata > Aves > Accipitriformes > Accipitridae > Buteo > Buteo buteo. Next base: position 20,220,919 of record NC_134187.1, on the reverse strand, counting down.
TGATGGACATGAAAGATTACCCATCACTTTGGATAATCTTGGCCATTCTGTACCCTCTAGTTGTTGGAAACAAATGGACAGCGAAGATACATTTCAATAGGATCTTTTGGAGAAGATCCTGATGCCATCACTTAGTGAATGGCACTACCTAGACGGGGCAATGCTATCACTTCAGAGAAGTTTTAACGTATAAATTCAGCAAAGTGACTGAGATATTCAAGTTTCTAAATTATCCACCAGACTCATTCAGTCAAATTTCTTTCATAAATTTTTATAAGGATTTTATGGCCCAATTACATTTTTACATGATAGAGCTCAAAAGGAGTTCTCATTTCAAAGGTCATAATTTTAGTGTGTAATTACTGCATGGACCAGAAAGGTGTCTATCAGATAGAAGTTTTTATATAAGTTTTGGATCAGTCAAGGTTATTTTTTCCCATTTTTGTCTGGGCCAATTTCTTATTTCAAAGCAGTTAATGAAAGCTTTACCATTTACCTCAGTACATACAAGACTTGGATTTCTCTTTATAAAAAACTTGAAATGTAAAGCAAAATACATCTGCATCTTTTTCTCTACTCTCACTCTTAATGCTGCAAATTAAGGATGGAGCACCCATCACATCTTAAAATATGACAACATTTTAGGTTTTTCTTTGATTTGAGTATCACAACACAGTGAATAGTAATTTAACATACTCAGTTATTTAAAAACTGATAATAATAAACAGCAACTACACAGTAGGATAAGAAAGAAACAGTGATATAACTTTTAAGCAGGTGGTACTAGATGAACTTTGATAGGTTCAGTGGGACTAAGTAAAATTAACGTCCCAGAGGGCAAACACTGATGTGACTGTAACTAAGTAAGCTCTTTTTTCTGCGGTCTTTTCTATCATTTCATGCCATCTTGTTTTCATACCTTTACAGCTAGGTAACAGGAGAGAATCTGAAAACCTGCAAAGGCTGAAAAACTCTTCAAAGATCATTATTTGTGCCCTTTAATAGTGGAAGACCACGCAAACTGAATACTTAGCCATAACTTTATATGGACATAGAGTGAGCATTTTCCCTTGTGTTGTCTGAAATCAATACTGGCCAATTTCCTAGCTTTCCAAATCTATTACTTCATAGGTTACTATCATCTATTGATGTTGCATATGTCTTTCTTCTTTATTAAATCATTCTCTTGACTGAGAGATCTGCATAAACAGAGCTGCACAAAAAAAAAAAAGCATGAGTTCATGTGAAGTGCAATGTATAGGTTCACATTTATGTACACTATCAAAAAATAGAACATAGGCAAGTTTCAGGCTTTGTTTCTGAAAGGAATGTCTTTCTGAGACTTCCAATTTACATTATTGGAGGTAGAATCACTATTACACTAACCTAAGGCATATAATTTTGTATTAATTCTAGCTATACACAAACATTTTTAAGTTTGTACTTCTGGAATAATAACAACTTCTTTTGCCATTGCTGTGTTTCAGGAATACCCATTCTTGTACCCTGTTTTCTATAGAAACTGACATGCTCCTAATTGTAAAAGCATTTTCAGTGTAAGCTACCTCTTACCAACAGAGTCCACCCTTAGTATTGTTCAATCTTTTATTCTTCACCCTCTACAAGGTACAAAAAGATCTGACTGAAAAAGGTAAGAAAAAAATATAATTGTTTTTGACCTCATTATGATTATGGCATTATTTCTTGAATAGGAATACCCCACAATCTATATTTAAAATAGTCACGCTTGGGATAAATCCAATGGACTTAGGAATTTCTGGGCCCCTCATCTCTGAAAGCTTCTTTTTCATTGACTTTTCATGTTTGATTGCTGGCTCCATCAAGTTGCACTGTTCCAAAACAGTGGCAGTTTTGACAGCACATGACTGGAGAGAGGAGTGACGACATGTAGATCAAATTGCACATTAGCAGTAAAGTCAGGAACTGGCAGCACAAGTGGACCTCCAGAGAGTGTGCTTATAGTAGGCCTCACCAGAAAGGTGCTACTCTCTGTGTACAGTGTGGTCTTTCAATTACTCATGCCATAATCCTCAAAGACACAAAATTTTGGTAACCCACTATTAGGATGATGCACACAACAGGTCTAATCTCTATCCAAAAAGAAAGGGCAAAAAGGCAAATATTTTCTAATCAGCAGGAAGCAGAGAAATGCATTTTCTTTAGTTATAGAACAAAACTTTGTAAAAATAGAATACAACTGGATTGGTTTGATGGAAGGGAAGCAAGTGTCTTCAGTACATAGGAATTATGAGTACCTCTGTCTGCACAGAGGAATTCTCTCTTTGACTTTACCATGGTAAATTTAACTTTGTCGTTCTCCATCCAATTGCTGAACTCTTGCTAGCAGAACTGACAAAAGAATGAGAAAGTCTCCCATAATGCACACTGATCAGCGGGTTTTCTGGAGACAATATGATGGCTCTTGCCAGATTGGTACCACCAAATACCACAAGATGTGTTCTTGCAAAGAAGACTGGTATAGGAGTCTAGTATATGATGGAGAGCAAAGACATAAACTACTGAACTATGAGTTTCCATGGTACAGCTTGCTAGCTGAGGCAGATTAGCCTCTGACCAATTCTGAGCAAATATTTTAATTTGACAAAACATTTCTTCCTTGACTTGGTCAACATAAATAGTAATTTTTCTGTCATAAAATTTAGACAGAAGCTTCCAGAGCAGTTCTACTTGTAAGTCATCTTAGTAGCAGTAAGTAGCATCTATACAAAAATGAGATATATGCATCCTTTCTGACAGTGGATATTAGTCCAAGAAGCCTTCTGAAGATACTGGTAGAGAAGGAAAATAAAACAAGGAAAACTGAAGCAGCTGTGAACCCTCTGGAATGACAGCAATGGATGTTTTTAGCTAGGAACATCACCTATGTATGCACCAAACATTTTTAGCCTATGTCAAGAGTTACTACAGTCACAGACCAAACTGTAGAAAAAAATGTGTTTGTTCATTTACTCCTTCTGAAGTCCCTATTTAATAGTTTTATCAATTAAGTGTTCCTCTGGCTGTATCAGAGGCAATAACTTAGTACTTCTTTGCCTACTGTGATATGACATCATTCAGCACACTACTAACCTTGGATGAGGTTACCTGCTGGGAGTGATGTGGGAATTTCTGATGTGTCAGAGTCATCTTTGATGCTGTAATACCACTCCCTACAGTAGGGACTTTAAGAGGTGAAACCTCTGGGAACCATCTCAAAACCCTTGTGGCTCCCTGCAGGGCACAGGAAATCTTTGGTTTTTTTTAAAGCAGAGACAGGTTGTCATTTAGTCTTTATGGAATTCTCTAATCCCAACATTTCCTTTAATATTTCCTTCTTTTTCTAAGCTCACTTTTTTACAGGATCAGAAAAGCACAGAGTCATTCAGGCTGAAAGGGACCTCCAGAGGTCTCTAGTCCACCCTGCTCTACGCAGGGTCAATACTGAATCCAGAGCAGGTTGCTCAGGCTTTTGTTCAGCTGAGTCTTGAAAATCTTCAAGGATGGACTTCTACAGCTTCTCTAGGCAACCTGTTCCAGTGCTAGTTTTCCCCTTTCATTTTTCTAACATTCACACACACAAAGCTGAGACATGCATCAGATTCACCAGCCTGTGATCAAGACTTCATGTGCCCACTTCAATAAACACTTAAGGTTTGAGGGTTTTTAATATCTAGAAAATTATCTGAACCATTACTTTTCCATCAGAATCAGGATTTGATGATAATACAGAGACAACATAGTTGTGATACACGCAACTATCACAATATATTACCTTTGTTTGTTGGGATATTTTGAGGATGACAAGTAACTGGAACTTCTTGAACCAGTTAACCAACAAATTCCAGAGTAAGGGAATGAGATTTGATTTAATAGAAAGAAAGCATACATTACTACTGGAAAAAACACTGAACTGGTTCTAATTACATTATTTATTATTATTGTTGTTGTTGTTGTTGTTGTTGTTATTTCAAAAGGTCTCCTGACAGGGTTTAATACTACTTTACTGCCTACACTATCAAAACTGATTAAATCTATCATATTATATATTTAGCAATGGAATCATTTGTTCAGAAATTAAAAAAGGGTCAGCTCATTAGTCTGATTCAGCTTCTTTTACAGTCAATGAAAAGGTATCATGAAAGATGACTCAGAAACTATAGCACATCAAACATTTCAGACACTAATCTAGGAGAAAATCTTACCCCAGACTGCAAATTGAAGTCCATCACAGCAGAGCCAGGATTTCACCCAAAATACCATTTTCCAGGCTGGTTTTTTTATTGCCTGCTAAATAAATGTAACTACTTCCATGCACTAACTCCACCTCAATCCCTATCAAATATTTTAGTCTGGTTTTGTGTTTTTTTCTTTCACTAGACAATCCCTGCATGGGTAAACCTCAGGCTGGTTTAAGTTTTCAGCTGTTATTAGTAATCTATAAAAACTAATGTTTATGAAAATAGAAAGTGGTTTCTGTGGAGCAGTCATAAACATTCTGAAAAGTCTCTTATAGTCCTACTTTGGCCATTACATCTCCTATCTAGAATGTGCTTTAGAATAATTCACTGGGGCACAGGGCTGTTGGGTTGGAGAGGAGAGTTACAGCAAACAGCTGGCCTGCATTTAAAGGCTTTTATAGGCATTCTGGTTTTGTGCATCTCAAGTAGTTTCTGAATGCATTCTGAAATGTTGTGAAGTGCTTCTCAAGCCATTCAGGAGTCAACAAAAATAATCCTACCACATTTTCATAGGAAAAAAAATTACAAAGCCAGATTTAGCAAAAAAAATTGTATTAGATGAATCAAATTGAAAAATAAGACCCTTATGATTGAGGAAACACCTCTCCACATAGTCATTGTGATTGCAGGTAGCAAATTCCCTTGCCCAGCTTACAGGCTTTCTTGTTCAAATGGCATGTGCATGTACAACTTCTAGGGTTAAACAGGATCCAAGTGATTTACTGGTTATATCTTAGTCCCCTGCTCAGAGCTTCATCCATCTGTGGAACATGCATTCAGTCAAAATAGTGCCACTGACTGCTCACGGAGAAACATGCTCAATCCATGCAAAGTCCATCCAATGCAGCTCTTATCTGCACCTGCATAATCATAAAGGGTAAAAACCTGGCATCTTTCCCTGGACTGTGGATCATAGTGACTTCTGAGGAAGCTACACCAGAACATGGATGGCAAGAGCTCTCCTAAGACCAGACACTGGTTCTTAATTGATTCTACCAGCTGATGTATTGTGTTTAAAAAAAAAAAAAAACATGAGGAAAGCTACCCTCAACAATCTGTCCTTTTTTTTTTACCTCCAAGCCCAACAGAAGTCAAATACTTTTTGTTTTCTCTTTAAAGTATGTCTTCAATTTGAGGCCAGCCAGTCAAGAAGACATCTGAAAACTTCAACATCTCATATAAATAACACTTGATCACGCTATTTTTCTAATTGTTAGAAATCCAGAAAAGTACTTTCATTGTTAAAAATCCTGAAGGGAAAAAATGAAATCCCCGTTTCTAGTGATTTTTGCTAATTAACAGAGTTAAGGGCTAAAACTGTACTGCTAGCCATAACAGTATTAGAGCATCATGCATAACACTGTCCCAGGAAACAAGGGTAGCTTTTACTTCTGATGCACTGGGAGTAACTAGCCAGACGAAGTAAATCTGAGGAGTATTTTTTTCATTAGTTTCATTATCATGAGTCCTCAGGGTGAAGAAAGTAAATTTTGTGCCCAGACTGAATATGATACAGGGGTGAACAAATGGATATCATGCATGTAACTCCCTATTTGATGTGGGTTTTATGTATGTGTATACATGTATATGGATATGCTCCCCACTTTTGCTCAGTACAATGCTGACAGAATCTAGAAATGAACAGCAAGGGTGTGTAAATTAAATGTGTGCTTTTAAATAAACCAAAGCTTTGGGTTTGTTTTTTGAGGTGTTTTTGCTCTTTAATAACTGGCAGGTAGAACTTGGCTTAAAAAGAGTCATGACAATTTATTTTTAATTACCATTAACCTCAGCAAATCTGTTTTCCTTTGTGTCCATCCCTAGCAGCACAGTGAAAGCTCCCACTCTGACATGACACAGAGGCCATCACAGAGCCCAGATGCCAAGCTGCTGAAAATATTCATCCAGCAGCAGCATCTGGCCCCTTGGTGGGCTCCACAGGCAGTGAAGCTGACAGCTCTGAAGTTGCCTGTGGGTCTGTCATGTAGTTAGGCTGCTAGCTGTGCTTACTCTACTCAGTGCCATTTTTCTTTGACTTACCTTTGATCCTGAGATATTTGCATATCGTTATGTGCTTGAGAAAAAGTTCCCGTGTAAATCTCTTACGAGCCCTGTGTTTGTGCATTCTTAAAGTAAGGGGTGATATTGCACAAACACAGTCATGATGTGCATTACTTCTGATGCTGTCATGAGATATCCTCTCTCATCGCTTGCTTACATAACACATCCTATGGTTAATACAAATTGATATGCAATATCCTGAGAAATCACGCAATACCTAATAGCAGCCCTATAAATGACACAAGACATGACTGTAGGTACCTTTCAAGCTACACATTAATGTATTCATGTGTTAGTCTCTTAAGAAGGCTGACTACTTTTCCTTTCTACCCTGATTACCATACCCATTAGCAAAGGTCTACAGCACAGCCGAATCCCAAGCAGAGAGCTGGCACTCTGGGACGTTGGAAGGACGGGACGAGAGCAAATAAGAGAAAGGATGCAAGCTAGCCAGCACAGTAGGAACAGGGACTGGGGGAAAAATAGAAGAGACCAAATGATGGTGAATCAAGTTCAAGGAGCGTTATTGACAAGCCTAGCTCTTAAGAATTCATCTAGCCTCCACAAAACATTCATTCCTAGGTAGGGGGCAGCTCCTACTACCTTTAAGAAAAAGTGTATTGTTGTTTCTCAACTCCCCGCTTCTTTCCTGGAAGTTAGTTGTCCCTAAGGATCTCTTATAATACATTTTGTGACAATAAAACAATGACCCTCTTTTTCTTCCCTAAATGTATCTATTCATGACTTCCAAATGTTATCAGGCTGCGTTGCAATTTTTACTGTGAGGCTCCCTTTCATTTTTTAATGCCAGAAGATGTAACATACCAATTCACTCTGGAAATCAAATTTAATTCTTGTTAAATCTGGAAGTAATTACCCCTAGAAGACAAAGTTGTTTTGATTTTTAACTGTTTTGGCATATAAAATATTATAGGCTCCATTATGAATTCTAGAACAGGTTCAAAATGAGAACTTTCCTAGATTCTTCTATTCAGCAGCACCGAAGTTAGCCCCAGGACAGACCTAACAAAACTACAAACAATTTAACTGTAGCTAAGGCTTGTCCAATAACTAATTGCAAGCCACAAAGTGCCCCCCTTCTAATGACTAAAGCAAATGCTGGGGTGACTCGCTGAACCTGGCCCCATAGAGATAAATATAAACTACACCTGTGTCAAAATAAATCCTGTTGTGTATGTAAAAACACAGATTTCTATTGGAAGACAGACGATAAACTGGAAATTACAGAGTTCACCTTGTACAAGCTGCCAAAACCTTGATTCAACAACCACTCCAGCATTTCTAGATGCTGTATTCTAGCTCTTCTGCCACATGACTCTGAGCAAAAGGAAAGCAGGAGCCTGTTGTTCCCACAGTCCTTATGAGCTTTGCCTATTGTAATAGTCCGGTTGGGATGCTGGAAGGTAATACATAGTAGAATTTCATGCTCATACATATGGTGTGGGACATGGAATAAAAGTGATTGACTTGCTTCCTTATTTGGACTAAATATTAATTGTCCATAATGAAAAATTTGGGTCAAATCTTTGGAGAGACTTTTCACTTTAGTAAGATTTGGGAGTCATTTAATGGAATGACCCACCTGCTTAGATTTCTGGCTCTAATATGTTTACATCCACAATTGCTTAGTGCCTGGCAAAATCAAATCAGGATTGCTTTAACTGCATGTTGTAAGGTGCAACTGAAAATTGTCACATGCTGCAGCTGAAACTTCTGGGACTGACAATTTTATGCATAGTTTAAAGTATTTTAAAAAAAAAATTAGCTCAGCAATCTGTAAACCTTACTTGTTTTGTTTTTTTCAAGTATCCCACAGCCAAAAGGACTGCTACCTCTACATGACACTGAAGTTACAAAAAAATAGTTTAAAAAAAACCCCAACCATTCATGGTCTTTAAATTATATATAGTTTATTATACCTGGTTTTACCCTAAAATATGTGCCCTTCATAAAAGAGAGTAAAAGTCTCTTTCTACATCTTTTATACAATAGCTGAAATTTTACAACTCTTAGTATGTGTCAAATATCAAGGGCAATTTTCAGAAGTGACATTTCATTTTATAATCCAACTCTGTTTAGGCCAGAAAACAGAATTTCAGGCCTTAATACTGGATCTCTTAGCCATATAATGCTTTCAGATCAGATATAAACTTATAATTGCCTTTCTGTTTAATTAACTAACACACACAGTCCTTTGTTTGTGTTGGCTTCGTGGGCTTTTTTGTTTTTTCTGACAGCTGCAAAGGAATGTAATCTGATCAAACAGATGAGAATAATCTGAGTGAGCATAAAGTCTACCTTGGACAAAGTTAATCATTCAAAATGATGCGGTCAAGCTTGAATCAGTAGAATAAGTGATACCAATTCATGACTTCATATCATGTATGTGTTCGCTTCATTTTTTGGTATTAAGTACTCAGAACTAGATTTTCTATGTGGTTGAAATTAAGCTCTGAACTTTGGGTTTACTACATAGATAGCATCCAAACCAACTTTGCAAGCAAGTAAATACAGGTTACATGTTGAACTCTGAACCTGTTGAGCTTCTTTCAAAAATCCAGCCCATAGTGTAAAAAAAATCAAGCATATCATAAACTATCTGAGCTATAGCCTCGCCTCTAAATGTAAGCAGAATCTGGCTTATTAAGTAAAAAACTTATGTCAGCATACATCAGCATTTTCAGTAGCAATTCATTTCCCTGAATACTGATCAGTCTCATTAATTTAGTAGCTACTTAGAAAAATCTTTAGATTAACAGTAACAAGATTTAGTATTATGGTGTTACCCAAAGATGTGGCATTTCCCATCTTCTGAAATTAGAATTAAGTTTAAAATGACAGTTAGAATCACTTTCAAGCAATACTCAAATATTCTATGCCCTTCTTGGAAAACCAGGGAAAGCAAGATTCCAGTTTCTAATGCCTTAAGGTCTGATTTGGCATACATTGCTGGATTTTCAAAAGAGCATATCAATGAATATGCCTAACAGTCATTGAGTCACAAGCTCTTCTGAAAATCTGGCCTTGTTTTTGTGTTATTACCCTTCTTGCGCCACAAGAGAAAACAGGAGGTTCAGTGATGAGACTATTACACTGCAAGGTTAGTGAGCAGCAAGTTATAACTATAAAATTTCACATAGGTGAAAAAAATTACAAAATACAACAGATTCCACAGCCATAACATGTAACAGAACTTCTCATCACAAAGTGTCAGGGTCCTAAGGTATGGTATTGAAATCTGCTAAAAAGCCAATTATAAAAAATACTTGGGATGTTTTGCAAGTATTTGATAGTTTTTTCAGTGTTGTTGAATCAAAGAATGTTGAATAAAATCTCAAATAAATCGACCAAATCTACTATATCATCAAACAAAGTGACTTTCGACCTCTCTCTTTACCCTACAATACCCTTTTTCCCAAGTTGGCTGCAAAATGCTTTCTTCCTTCTTTTCTGTAGCTATCTTTTCCCTCCGTCCCAAGCTCTCATGCTCCTTCGTTCCTCCCTTCCTTCCTTTCTCCCTCCCTCCTTCTCTTCCCTCTTTCCTTCTTTCTATCCTCCCTCCTTGTTCCCTCCCCCATTTTTCTTTTCTCTCCTTTCTTTCCTTTCTTCTGTCTCCTTTAAGCCTTTGCCCTCCCCATCTTCCTTCCAGTGAATTCACTCACTCTGCCTGCTTGTCTCCTCATGCCCTTTCAGGCAGATTTGTCTGATTTAGGTCCTGCTTTTTTTCCAAGGAATCTATATCAACTACCATAGGTTTTTCCACCTCCTCCAAGTGTCCCCTTCTGAACCTGCAGACTCCCTTGCGTCACCTCTCAACCAGCTCTGTCACTGCAGTTTTGCTTCCCAGAGCAAGCTCCCCTTACCAGCAACTTTGCTTTTTTTCTTTTCCTCTTGCCTGTCTGATCTAGTTAGACTGGCTGGAGTGAATGAGATCTGTTAGTCAACACCCTCTTTCACACATCCTTATCCAAAAGCCACCCTTAAAAAGACAGCATTTCCAAGGAGTTCTACCTGTGAATAACTTAATTCCATCTAAAATTTATGACCCACCAATTCCAGTGACTTGTACATTCTCCATAATGGGGGCTTCCCTATGCCCAAATACAATATACATCTTCTGGTATGATATAAACAAAGCTGAGCTGGAACAGTTCTTCTGCTGTATGCAGACAGGCAGATTAATCAAGTTCTTTAGAGACAGAATAACTATTCTATTTGTACTGCATTTGAATTTGTGATGCAAATAGACACAGTATATCATCAGAGCTTGGAAAAGCACCTGAAACATTCAGGGAAGCTCTGGTTACCACACACCCATTATTAAGAAATAAAAAACAAAAAACCCTAAACACATATGTCACTTTTAGGGCACTCATGGTCTTAAACTCATGCCAGAGGCAGAAGCCGGTTACCCTATTCTAAATAGCAATCCTCTCATGAAGACATTTCCTCTCCTGCTTCTCTTCTAGCATCACTTACTGGTTTTGAAAATTCACATCTCATTTACAAGTATCATGATCTGCAATAAGAGAACACATGGCAACTCATTTCACAACCTAATTTGTGCTACTTCTATCCAAAATCCTTTCAGAAGAGAGATCTCTATGTAAAATGAATAAAAAAGCAAATAATTCCATACTGGCTGATTCATACACCTTAGACCTCCTCACAACTAAGGCTCAGACCTTTGACGCAGCAGCAGACAGAAGCACTGAATGGCAAATACTAGTATTTCAAACATCATTACCTTCTGCAATACATAGCAACTCTTGCCTATGCTTTACATTGCTACAGGTAGTTGCTCATTTTAATGAGTGTTTCTCCAATGCTTCCTTGCAGTAATTCCCAACAGAAGTAGAACAAACTCCTGACTTTCATGAACAGTTCCTGCAGAAAGTTAAAGCACTTGTTTATGCTGATTAGTGCAAAAGACTATCCCAGCATTATCTGCAAGGAGACGGGAAGTTGAAGAAAGAGTACAGAAGCTAGAAATAGTCACAATGATTTTTATCTGGAAAGAGGGCCCAAATTTACAACCCTGCCACATTTTGTCTCTGGACTTGGGAGATCTATGTGTTTACTTTCCTAAATACCTGTACTGTTAAAGGTAAGGAGCAACAACAAACATGTCCCAGATTGACCAAAAGTAGCGATGGAAACAAAGAACATCTGTTACAGTATTCTGGGGGAAGCACTACTGCAATAATTTCAACAGTCTGAAATCTGGTTAACATTCTGTTCATAATGAAGGGTTTGCTGTCAAAATCTAAACAATTCAAGATTTTCTTGTGTGCAGGACAATAAGGTTTAACTCATGAAATTTGTTCAGTTGACCCACTCCTGATACCCTGAAAAAACACTACCTAAACAGATAATGCAATAGCAGTAGTAGAACAAAGCTAAAACAAATAATATATCATAAATTCATTACTATGCTATACTAGCCTCAATTTGGTTGTAGCATGAGTAACGTATTTTCAGCAAAGTTGTCACATAGCCTACGTTTCTCGGAAAAACAACTATCAGCATAAAATAGATCAATACTTCCAAATCTCTGTAACTCCATCAACAACTTGATTTTCACCTGCCATCAGGTATTAAATGTTACATCTCCATCCACTGTAGGTACAAATGCATATAACTCCAGCATACGACTTTGAATGCCAAGAGAGAATCTGCAGCAGCGAAGAGTCAATATTTCGTTAATTCTTTTCTTCAGGTATCACTACGCAGATGTCCACAGAGATCTTACAAATAGGACCTCAAAAGCTTTTAAAGAGAATATTTTTTCTATCAGCATGAAGAGACAGAGCTCAAAGCAAGTAAAGAAGCTGTGCAAGCATCTAACAAACTAAGTGCACTGCTTCACACTGACACTGTGTCACTTAACCACATAGTGTATATACTTCTCTGAGAATAAAATTCACGGCCTGATTTCAACACCACAGGACTCAAGACACACACTAAAAAAGATTTTATGTTAGAAATTAATAATATTAAACCACCACACTTTCAAACTGCTGTACACACTGGCCAGTTTATATAAACAGTGAAAAACATTGGAAAAGTCTATTCTACCTGACATCCCCTGTAATCAAGATCTTCAGAGTAGTGGACAGCATCTGAATTTTAGGCAGACTGAAATTAGTTAGTCACTGCACTGTAGTTTGCAAGTACATCCACACCGTAGTTGTCAGCTGAAAATACAGGGAACGGCATCCTAAAATTTAAGTACCGACACTCAAATTTAACCATCATTTACATCTTGTTTCCCAGACAAGCCACTAGAGGGTGAGACAATTGCAAAATTGGTAAGATTTGAACAGGTCTGTCTCGCGGCAGGCATCAATGCGTGCACCACTACGCAAGCAGGCAAGGCAGTCTGAGGAAATGAATTCTTGATAGCTGGTGTGAGCTTTCCGATACTTCATTTTACAAGCTGAGACACAGTCATCATAAACCATCATGCAAGCGGAAGTATGAGTTTGATGGCCACACAGCAGTGATTTTTCTTAATGTACCAGAGCTGAAAATTTACTGTAAGTGCGGACAAGATTATTTCAGTGGATTGGTAATAGGTCTATCTCCTTCAGGTCACTGATTCAAGCACTGCACAGGTCACTAATGACTAAATGTTGTTAGCATTTGATGCTAACAGCATACTCAAGGGCTTCCTACAGGGAAAATAATTTGACGTTTTATGTCTCTGCATACATTGCTAAAAACCTCCATCACAAAGAAACCTTATTAACATTTCCGTTAGCTCTAAATTCAACATACGTGACAACAGTAGCACAATTTCTTAAAGAAATTCTAGCTGCTTCGTTGACAACATTTTCACCTCCATAAAATCAAGTTCTGACCTGGCAGAAGTGGTCACCATCTCACTGAAGTCCTAGCTGACATCAGAGTTGAACTGTGTCTTGCAGGTTCAAAATATATGATAGATACACTTTGATACAGCACTTAATATTCTGTGTAAAACCAGATTACACAACTCCCAACTATGGTCAAATATTGTACCTAAAGAATCTACCATTTCATCTAGCAAGACTTGAAATCTGTACATACTAATTGTTATGTTATATGTAACTCTGCATTGCCAATTGCATACAGATGCTCCAGTTCAAAGGGAATGACAGAGAAGATTTTGCAGCAGTTAGAACAATCTCTGCAAAGTTACACAGTGGCTACAGACACCTTGAAAGATCTATCCCTTTCAGGGTGGTGAAGCGAAGGAACTGAAGTATTTCTCTTGGAGCTTGACTACTGATCTCTGCTTTTCTTTTCCGTGTTAACCATTGCAAGAGGGGTCATCACTTGGAACATTTATGTTAAGCAATCTTCCCTTTTTTATTTACATTGAATACACATATGGTTATTTAACAAACTGAGCAAGCAGCAGTCTTTGCAGGTTCAGGTGGATTTAGACACACACAAAAAAATAAAACCACCACCACCACCTGGCACTTATTTTGTTGCACTTGTCCAACTGACAATGAAAGAACTTTCATCCATGGCTCTGCCAACACAGGAACTTTCACAGAAGTGATGACACTTGGAAACAACCTCTTCAAGAAAGTTAACATAAGCATTTATTCTTATGGTGTTGCCATTCTTTTCTGCCTGTGGGAGGTTCTGAAATTTGTGCAATTTCTGCTGAAACTGGTGGGTTTCTTATGGATTATAGCATAGATTGTTTAAAGACACTATTTTTCCCTTATGCTTTTACGCTACTTAAAACATCAATAATTTACTTATTAAATAAATTATTTTATTTTCCTGATTCACTTTTACTCACGTGTGGTCTCTAACTTACAAAAAAACCCCCCACACTTAGAAGAGAGAGAAGGTAACAATTTTCAAAGATGCCACAGACAGAGGTGGTGGAAACAACAATTACCGTGACCTGAATGATTAGGACACAGACACACATAAACACAGAAGGCTAAAAAGCAAGTTCTGAACCTTGTATGATGAAATGACAGAACAAATTTCAATGTCAGCTAAGCAACAGTATGGCATCTAGTAAAAAATCTGCATGGGAGGTGAAGAATTCCTACCCATATTTCCAGTGTCATTATCTTGAGATATACTTTTGCTTACTCATATTTTATGAAAGAATGATGCATTTGAATGTCTAAATGCACTGAGCTAGCATGACGAAAGCTATGTGGTAGCTCTCATTACTATGGAGGAACACAGGAAAAGGAGCAACGATTGATTAGAATCTTTAAGAAACCACTTGCATGTGCATGCATGCACTCATCTTTCAATGCTTTTCCTTCCTCATGCAGGAGAAACATTTTCCATGTATATGGGTAAGGCAGAAGATGAAGATAGTTTTCATATCCTAAAGTGATACTATAAACATGCTGGGAAAATCTTATCTGGCATGTCTCTGTACTTAGTAATTTTTTTTTGTTGTGGATACTAACTGTCAGGAAGCTCAAGATAAGGGAGATAGGCATGTATGGACTGGTGATGTAACACAGGGGACACTGACTTATTTTCTAAGTAAATAAATTCGTGAATTAATGTTTTTGAGGTTTTCTGAAGTCTAATGACTATGAGACGCCTTCTTTTTGTACGCAAGAGCCCGTATTATGTTCATAAACAGAAACATCTGTTTGTGTCTATACTTTGTACAAAATGTGATGCCACATTAGCAGCAGGGTATAAGAGCCCCTGACATCTGTAAATCACATTTTCTCCTTAAAGTACTTTATTTATTATTCTTGAACAGGGATCTCCCCCACCCCTCTAAGGATGAAAACCTCCTTTGCAGTTAGAAGTTGCACTTCTATTTCTGCTGCTCCGTGTAACTGTAATTTCTTTCCCCCCTCATCTCTCTGAGTCAACCCCCTTCCATAAATCCTTCCTTAAATGCATTCCTTATCTTCAGTTTTAATTGGTGCTTGTTGTGAAACATTACGTGGTGCTCTGCATAAAGGACACAGTGTAGGTACAAATAGTACTAGTTGATAGTAGATCATCAGAAAATCTGTATGCTAGACTACTTTCAAGATAAAACTGCTGGATTCCCTCCTTGGCTACTGAGCTTTGCCATAGATATAACCCCACACGTCCTCTACAACTGCCTTTGTAGAACTTGGAAAGGGATTTATATAGCTTTAAAAATTTCTGCCTGTTTGGCAGAGTCAGCATACAGACTCTGTGCAGAAGGAGTTACACAGTCAGGAGTCCTGCCGTAACAGCACGGCCCAACATCACCAACTGATCCTGCTGTCAGCAACAGAGCACTGCAGGGGAAAAGGGACTGCAATTAAAACAGAAGCATTGGGAGTACAAGTATAAACACAAACACCTACCTGCTAGAAATCTGAAGACCATAGGCTTTCAAATACATTGCACACAGAATTATATTAGAAGGCAGAGGAAAAGGTGTAAGGAAGATGCATTAAATG
Source organism: Buteo buteo (assembly GCF_964188355.1). Taxonomy (NCBI): domain Eukaryota; kingdom Metazoa; phylum Chordata; class Aves; order Accipitriformes; family Accipitridae; genus Buteo; species Buteo buteo. Next base: position 20,205,150 of record NC_134187.1, on the reverse strand, counting down.
TGGATTGCAGAGAAATTCAGGACATACTGATACTGATCTTTGGAAGATGTAGATACATATTCCTATATTCTTCTATATTTATTTATTAATTAACTTAACTTGGTTGCTGATAAATATCTTCAGGATTAATTAAACAAAAATATTTTAAAGATTAAATCTAATCCTTAAATATTACAACTGCAAGATCCTACAAACACTCAATTTTAATAAATAAAAATGACAGGAGCTTGACGCCAGGTCTGCCCACATTTCTTGCAGGGATTTCATCTCCAGTCCCAGACTCTACTCAAAGAAGACAAACAAAAACAACAGGAAGCCTAATTTCACTTTAGTTGACTGAAATTAAAAAGAGAGGTCAGTCGTTTTTGGCTTAGATCGAAGAATACGTCTGTGCATAGATTGCCTTTGCATTCTTCCACAAAGACTATCTCTGCCTTTAGTCAAAGGCAAGGGGTAAAAAACACCTCTCAAGTTTTGCTACATTTTTTCCTGACTAGGTGAGGAGAAGAAGACATAAAGAAATAGTTGCAGAAGTGTCTTAAATTACAGTCAAATCCCTATTCTGTACAAACAAATATTTTCCTTTATCAGGGGCCACCCTGCTTGCATTTTAATTCAGCCAGCGGAATGTCTTCTTATATGTAGTCATCTCCTTCAGCTTCTTTCAATCCCTCTGCCTCTAAAAAGGCAGAGCACAGCAAGTCTTGCTTGTGTAACTGAATTTTGTGGGGATTGCTTAGAAACTGGGAAGTACGGAGAGGCTGGAAAGTGCTACCACATCTGAGTGTTAATTGGTATGTGATAATGTGCAAAAGCAGACTTTCTGCAAACACCTGACTGCAGCATCCGGCAACTATTTAATTTTCTACTCAGTAAAATTT